>NC_063189.1:15580330-15587830 GCF_017589495.1 Alosa alosa
GTCTCGCAACATTTTGACCCAGCGGCCTCTCACTGCACCATTATCAAAACATACATGAACATACTGTACATTTCATGCTGTTGGTGAGCTATAACCAAATGTTCCCATTTCCGCACAAATCATTAGGGCTTCAGGAATAAAGCCTCCAGCTTCTCTTGTCCAGCAAACACATGCATGTTGCCCTGCTCCATCCATTATCCATCTCCATCTCCTGCTCCATCCATATCAGCATGCACTTCAAAAGCAAATCACTGTACTTAAAACACAACATGGCTCCAACGAGTTTCTGTGCAGTAGGGTGGAAGGGAGTGGAAGGCCCAGACTCTCACCCAGCAGTCTTGAAGGGCAGGGCAGGCTCATCACCATGGCACCAGAGAGGGCCTATGGGGAGCTCAAGCCCTTCAGCTTTAGTGGTGTCATCTAGGAAACCACAGATGACATGGAAAAGACAGACCCCTCAGCATCATGCTAACAAGGAGACAGTGTTGAAATGACAGTAAGGTTGACTGTAAGGACTGATGACACTCTCTCACACACACATTGACACTTACATACACACACACAGAAACACACACACACACACACACACACAGATAGAGAGAGAGAGAGAGAGTCCACCTTTTCATTACTTCTCTACTTCTCCACTTAACTTTGGAAAGGAAATGTGCTTTGTCACTCGTAAATCAGGCTGAATAATCATTTACCTATTTCCCATTGTGTGCTTTGGAGTGCAGTGAATGGTCACTGAGTTCTCTCTCTCTTTCCCTCTCTCTCTCTCTCTCTGTCTGTCTGTCCACCTAGTTCTTGAATTCCCAGAAGCCTTCTCTCTCCTGCCACACCTCAATGCTCCCGTCAGGTTCTGACAAGCAGCACAAAACTAATGAGAAAGAGAAGGAGAGAAAGAAAGGAGAGGGAAGGAGGAGAAGAGAAAAGACAGGAAAAAAGTAGTCGTGAGCTGAGGAAATTGGACATACGATAGCACCGGTCCCACCGCAGCGTTAGAGAGGGGGAAAAAAGTGCTGTGAGAGTGGACCCTTTGTTGTAGGATCCAGCGCTGTTCAGCCCCCTTTCACGGTGGTGTTAATACAACGGGCTCAGATCCTCCGTCTGCTCTGTCTCTGCAGAGGGTCTTTTGAGGAGGATATTCCTTTTCTATTGTGGGATCACCGTGAGTCTATTTCGGAAGCTCCAGCAGACCGCGCCAGCTCGGTGCAAAAATGATGGGAGTTCTAGCACAAGAAGTCCTACAGTAATGTAAGAAACGAGACCTGGGAAGTTCCTCATGCATGCCCTGCAATTTAATTTCCGCAGTGTGCTGCAAAGTGTGTGTGTGTATGTGTGTGTGTGTGTGTGTGTCTGTGAGGGTCTTGTCACCTCACTGTAGAACTCATTTACATGGCTCATTGTGAAGATAGTGTGTCAATGCTATGGATTTGGCCTTCAGTTGGGCTCCTAAATTCTTAATGGGAGGGGAAGCATCAATTACCCTGACAGCTTAGGGGAGGGAAGGGGAGGGGCATCCAACATCCATCCAAGAGGGAGAGAGAGAAAAAGAGATGGAAGGAGAAATCACAGGGAAAGAGTGAAGATGTGAAGCAGTAGATCACAACCTGTTATTCTCTCTCTCACTGTGTATCTCTGTATCCCCCCCCCCCTCTCTCTCTCTTGTTAACAGGCTGCATCACACTACAGCCTGGCCCCCTCCTGCATCCTGGCCCTCTGCACAGGCATCACTACACACACACACACACACACACACACACACACACACACACACACGCACACATACACACATATGCACACACACACACTGTGGCTTGGAGGTGAAGGTAATTAAAAGCAAGTGAAGGCAAATTGAAGCATATTGAACTCATCTCTCACGCCATGCGCCCATCGACTGCTCAGCCCCTGTGAGTTGAGTTATTGATTCCGCTCTGGACTCACCCCCATTCAATGCTGCACTTTCCCAACATACACCACAGCGGTGAGCCTGTGTGTGTGTGAGTGTGTGTGTGTGTTTGTTTGTGTGTGTGTTCAATAATGTGAAAACATGGCAAACTTTCTTTGTGTGTGTGTGTGTGTGTGTGTGTGTGTGCGTGTGTGTGTGCGTGTGTGTATTTGTGTGTGTATGTGTGTGTGTGTATTTGTGTGTGTATGTGATTAATGTATACAATAATATATGAAGGCAATATTGTGCATCCAAGTGTGTGAGTATGTGAGTGTGAGGGTGTGGATGCATTTTGTGAGTAATTGAAATGAATGAAATTTGTCTGTGAGTGTGTATGAATAATGTATGCAATGTATAATGTGCCAATATTGTGCGTGCGCGTGTGTCTGTGTCGTGTGTGTGTGTGTGCGCAGCGGTATGTGTGTGTGTGTGTGGCAGTGCTGCAAAGGTGTGTGTGTGCGTGTATGTGTGCGCGTATGTGTGTGTGCGTGTGTGTGTGTGCGTGTGTGTGTGTGTGTGTGTCTCTGTATGTGCGTGTGTGTGTGTGCAGCCTCATCGTCCTAGTGAGCAGCAGGACTCCCAGTACTTATTGCTCTTCACAAACTCATTTGAAAATGGAGCCCCTCCCAAAAAAGAAAAGCCTATCCATCTTGTAACGGTGCTAATGATCTTAACTAAATTGAGAATCACAGGTCTTGGCCCCCTCACAGATTAGGGAATCAATACTGTTTTATCACTGCTGCATAAGGCATACTTAAATTCTACACACTTGCAAAACCAAAAGGAAGGACGTATATTTAATTGTATTTTCAAGTTAACTTGAAATCATGTTTTTTTTTGTTAAGTAATAACTGTAAAGGTTTGAGTGATATGACAATGAATCAGAATGACTCCTTCCAATGTTAAGTATATAATATAATTTGTTAATATACAATTTTAGCATCACTGATTGACCATTGCTAAATGTCATTACATCTACATTGTCTGAAGTGCAAGTAAGCATGTTTACTCATCACAACACTGTAACTAGGCCTAAGCTTGGCATCACAGCTCTTAAAACATTTTCTCTTTCAGCCTCTCTCTCCCTCCATCTACCTCAATCTCTTCTCAGGGCCAGTTCTATTAGGTTCACTTCCAAGCAGACTTTGTGCACATCCCAGGTGCTGAGCAAAAAAAAGGTCAAGTTTTTTAGGAAAAAAGTTTGCACACTCCTTGGTATTCTTTTGTTGAGTTTATTTTCTCATTTGGCACATGACGTTTCGACCTTGCGGTCTTCCTCAGATTCATTTCAACACTTCACTTCACAAGTGAATCTGAGGAAGAACTGAGCTGGTATCTGAGCTGGTACCTGACACCAACAGAGCTGGTACCTGACACCAACATTTGTCTAAAACATCAGTCTGGTTGGGAGGCATATGGGCTGAACCACTGATCTCTAAAGAGTCACGAATGATGAAGAGTCAATGATTTTTCAGAGATCAGAGGGCTCAACACCATTTAAGCAACAGGGGTCACGTTATGTGACATCTTCAATTCTAGAATTCATACTAATATTCATTGTGGCGAGATTTGCTCAAAGCGTTAATGTTAGCATATTTAAAAAAATAATTTCATATGCAAAACTGGGGTGGCATACATTGTTTTGCCATCCCATCTGATCTGCCCAATGCCCATGGACTTAATATGAAGTGTTTGTCTATGTTTCAGCTGTTTCAGTGTAGGCCTAACCAATGAACTGATTTCACTTAGGCTATGAATTTTTATCTTTTAATTGCTATTATTTGTTCATTTGTTTGTTTATGTCTTTATCTGTGCTATCATGGTTACAGGTACGTTGGCGAGTCACGCCACTCCATCCGGCAGCTTACTTTTGTTTGATTTCACTTTCATTGTAAAGTCAGGGCATCGCTGTAAAAGAGCTTAATGCTCAGTGAATTTCCCCTGAATAAACAATGGTTGATGATGATGATGATGATGATGATGATGATGATCTGCATGCCACCCTCATGACACCCTTAAAAAAAATTGTCTAAATCCGCCCTGGTCTCTTCATCACTTTCTATGCCTATCCCAGGCCATGTTCTGTGAAATCCCAAATAAGCATGGAGCATGATCTCCCTTCATGAGATCACAGGCGAGGATATCAAACGCAAGACCCACCTGTCAGCGTGTGTAAGTCCACAATTAAAGCTGCCGCAGCCAGACGTCACATAAATCATCAGCCCTGTGCTGTGCAGGGAGGAGGAAGCAAGAGGAGGCAAGCCCTGACAAGCCCACTGGCTCACGGAGAGGGAGAGACTAGAGACATCAAACCAGTGTCCAAACACAACTACCCCTTCCACTGCTTTTCTGTTCATCTCATTTCCTGTGTTTTTTTACCCTCAGCCACAGAGACATCTATCTATCTATCTATCTATCTATCTATCTATCTATCTATCTATCTATCTATCTATCTATCCAGGGCCAGTGTTCTATTATATTGTCTTCTATTCCATTAAACATGTACACATGAAACATGAATATGACCCCCCCCCCAAAAAAAAAAAAAAAAACACACAAAAACACACCCACACACATGCAAACATACATTTGGATTTTCCCTTGTTTGTGCAGAGAGCAAAGGAAACAACGTGAGATGATGTAAGCAGACAAACAGTGTTGTTAGGTGGGGGCAGTATGGCATTTTACCTCTCATACTAAATGTTTGCAAGTTCCAGGGTGTTGACATTTGTAATCATTTAGTTAAATGTATCTATCTGCTTGGAAGAGCCTCTATAGGAGAAATGAAGTGCTTAAGGGCATTGGAGCCTCTCCTCCCATTCCTGTCTTTTACTTCTCTTTGGAGCTCCAGAGGGGATTTGTTAGTATGTGTGAAGGTGTGGAGGTTATTGTGACCTTTTCGAAGAAAGAAAACATTACAAGGTGAGTGTGTGTATGGGAGTGTGGGTGGGGTGGGGTGTGTGTGTGGGGCACTGTGCTCTTGAAGTTCATACACACAGACACACACTCAGAGCTGTCAAAGAAGCTGCGGTGAGAGGAAATTCCCTGGCTGGGAAAACCAGGGATCGCTCACGTCCTGATCTACTGATAAGACACATGCAGCAGAGATTAAAGTGTGTACCTGTGTGTGTGTGTGTGTGTGTTTTTGTGCATACTGAACATCTGTATGTGTGTGTGTCTGTGTTTGTGTATGTGCATCTGTGTATGCGTGCATCTATGTGTGTTCAGACACATTATAAAGCATTATGGAGTGTTTTGTTCAGTGCCTGTGGAAACAAGTGGACACATACAAACACACACACACACACACACACACACACACACACACACACGCCCTGACACCAAGTACACAGTCTTTCCACTCGCCTGCTGCTGAAAGAGGTGCAGTGCACTTTTCTGTGATGCCGTCACCTCATACCAGAGAGGCAGCTAGCTGTCAGGAGGGGCTGGCATTCAGAGATACGCACACAAACACACTCTCATACATACACGCATACACGCGCGCACGCATATATACACACACACACACGCACACATGGTATAGCCCTACAATGGCCTGGGTAGCAGAGAACATTTGTCTACACTTTGAAAAGTGCCAAGAAGACCCCAAGAGAAACTTGGGAGGTGTAGACAAGCACACACCCAAACACACACACACACACACTTGAGAGAAGTGGGTGACGACACCTGGTGTGAATGACTCGCCTGAATCTCCAGCGCAACTCAGTGACACCCTCACCACAAGAAACCCTTCTTACCTCAGCGCACGGCTCACGTCACCCTCGTGGCGAGGAGCCTCTGCAGCGTGCCTGCAGGTGTGTGCTTGTGCTGTCTGGGGCATATCTGGTTGTTTGTGTACGTGGGTGCAGGGAGGGGATGGGACGGGATTAGCGCGCTGTTCTCTCTCTCTCCTGACACTGACGGACACGACCTATTAGCACTGACGGACTCTTCAGCTCTCTCTCCAGCATGAAAACAACAAACCAAACACAGAAGCGCACCGCCCCCTCTCCTTTTGCATCATGGATTTGTCCGTGGATTTGCTGGGTGGCTTGCGGCCCACCCCACTCATCCCTCTCCGCCTCCCCCTGCCCAAAGACTCTGCCCCGGGGCTGCATCTGGAGCAGAGCCGCTGTTGAAACCATTCGGCAGCAGCACCTCAAACAGCCTTTCGGGCTATCAAAGATGGGTGTTTTCCAGCCTGGTTCAACGCTCTGAGTTGTATGTTTATAGATAGATAGATAGATAGATAAATAGACAGTAAGATAGATAGATAGATAGATAGATAGATAGATAGATAGATAGATAGATAGACAGTAAGATAGACAGTAAGATTACTTTGTGTGTGTCTTACTGATCTTACTGATCTTACTGATCCTAGAACTCACCAGCTGTCTTAAACTGACAAGTAACTGTTAAAAACAGCACTCACTGATGCACTTATTCTTACTGTACTCTAATGTTTTTAAATTGTCCTAAAATTGTTGAGAATTGCTCTAAAACTTAAACTGTTTACCATGTTGTTAGTCGCTTTGGCTAAAAAAGCGTCAGCCAAATGTAATGTAATGTGAGATAGATAGATAGATAGATAGATAGATAGATAGATAGATGGATAGATAGATAGATAAATAGTGAGATAAACACACCAAAATACACGTAACAAAACACAAACATAGATGAAAAAGTGAGCAGCGAAATGTGAGCAGCAGTCCTTCTTCACTGTCATTCAGCAAGTGTTTTCACACTGCTGGAGTAGCTGTAAATAGCAGCAGAGAGAATGTGTTGAAGCCTGAGCATGTGGGCCAGAGAGCAGGGGGAACATGGGAGAGTGGAACACCTGGGTCTGCTCCCCCTCTCCTGCCCTCTCCAGCCCTCATCGCTTCAGTGTATCCGCTTCGGGTCTTTGACACACACACACACACACACACACAGACACCTGCTTAACGAGCAGCATGCAGCCGGATGGGGGCAGCCAAACACACACAAATACTGTGTTGAACGCTCTCTCTCTCTCTCTCTCACACACACATATACACACACACACACTCTCTCTAACACACATGTCTAGTATATCTCTCCCACACGTACACTCAACTGTTACATTTCCACAGGTGCACATACACATACACAAACATCCACAACTCTATGCATACATACAGTAGATACACACAGACACACACACACACACACACACACACACACACACACACACACACAGACAGAGAGCGTGAGACACCTTGATCCCTTCACACAGATCCGACGGGGAGATAGAGGCAGAGGGATGAGGGTGGCGGCCCTTTGAGGGGCCTCTCCTGAGTCCTGACGGGAGGCTGGCTGCCACCTGGCCCTCCGCTGCTCTCTGAGAGCCTCGTCTCTGACCCCGCAGCTCCTCACCTGACTAGCACCCCCGCTGACCTATGAGGCCCGCAGTGGCTCAGGTGAGATGCAGAGGGGTGAAAAGAAACACGCGTGCACACACACACACACACACACACACACACACACACACACACACACAGACACACACACACACACACACACAGACACAGACA
>NC_063189.1:15592830-15690330 GCF_017589495.1 Alosa alosa
AGAGTGTCTATTGTGGTAAACCTCAGTCATGAACTTTCCTGAAAAGCCACACAGTCCCGTGCCCAAGACAGTGGCTTTGAACCCCGTGGTGGAGCTTGGGGCCCACATTATCCACAAACCCTTGCAGGTGGTCTCCACTGCCAGAGGTAGTCTCAGCAGTGCTAACGGAGGAGCTCCGCTCCATCCCTGGCGGCCAGACCAGGCGAGATTGTATGGCGATACCTCTCCATGGTCCGTACATCCAGGACAGGGCAGGGAGGGGGACAATGGCAGATTTATCGGCCCCAACAAAAGCCCCCTTCAGAGGGCCTGGGCAGCCGGGGAGGCGGTGGCAGCTGGGAGGCAGCGAGGGCCCCTGCGGACAGGTATCACATGGGCCGTGTGTGTGCGCGTCTCAGGCTGGCGGGAGTGTGAGGGGCAGCCCTGGGGCCAGATGAGGGCAGATAAGCAGAGGGGGGCCAGAGTGGAGGGGTAACCCGAGCGGGGCCTAATGCGGAGAGGAAGCTGGACGAGGAGATGGCCAGGCCTGATACGTCATATATATATATATATATACATGCTGAGAGACGATCATCTGTCAGAAAAACTGCAGCACAACCTGCGTCCCTCTGCACACATGATCTTCACATGCTTCCTATGCATGTGAACACAACCTCACACACTCTCTCTCTCTCTCGCTCACACACACACACACACTCACTCACACACACACACATACAGAATCTGGTGCTCATACATACTCACAGAGGCCTTGTAATGAAAGTTCTTAATAAGACATGTTGAGAGATGCAGAAGGGCTTAAAAATGTCTAAGGAATTCATAAATGCATTAATCATAATCTATGGATATAGATTTCACAATAATCCATATTTGAGAGTTAAAAATGGGATAGATTTTGCAATTGTTTTATTCATACAGATACTTCTTTATTTATCGTATGCTTTGTGTCTTTTATTTTAGTCTGTGTGTGTGTGCAAGTGTACAGTATGTATGTATGTATGTATGTATGTATGTATAAATGCATTACTGTGTGTGTATGTGTGTCTAAGAGATTATGACTGTGTGTGTGTGTGTGTGTGTGTGTGTGTGTGTGTGTGTGTGTGTGTGTATGTGTATGTGACTGTGTGTGCATGAGTGTGCATGGACTCAGACAGTGCTTATAGACACAACAAAAAGAGATGAAAGCGCTGGGTTAGACAAATGGTGTGAGTGTTTGTGTGCATGTGTGTGTGTGTGTGTGTGTGTGTGTGTGTGTGTGTGTGTGTGTGTGTGTGTGCATGTGCGTGAGTATCTATCTGTGTGTAAGTGTGTGCAAAAAGCCTGTTTTTTTTTTGGAGGGGGGACGGACTGCTGATAACTCCATCCTTACTCACATCACGGTGTAAACACGGGCTGTGAAAAAACAACGTCAAAACACCTATTAGACATCTGACAGGCACTGACAGCTTCTGGAAGGTTCCGTCGTCGAGCCGCGGTGAGCACTTCAAAGGCCGGCAGGGATCATATGAACAGCTGGGTTGTGTGCTTTTCAAAGACAACACCAGGACCTGTGTGCCCACCCACCTGGCTGCAGGCATCATCATCATCATCAGAACACACACACACACACACACACGTCATGCATATACCCTGCCCACACACATGTACACACGAGTGTATGCACACACATGTTCATACATGCACATGCACATGCACACACACACACACACACACACACACACACACACACACACACACACACACACACGTATGTGACCACAAAAATGAATACAAACATAGAGATAGAGAAACATAAATGTAGATGCACATATGAACATAGTGACCCCACCCATATAAACACACACACACAACTGGCACATTACAGATACACACACATATCAGTATGCTGATACAAGTATACAGTCACACACACACACACACACACACACACACACACACACACACACACACACACACACACACACACACACACACACACACACTGACAAACATACACACAATCATACACACAACACGTAATATGCAGAATGAGTCAGGGGAAGTGGAGGTCTGAGAGCAGTGCAGCAGCAATCTCATTGCTGAGGGCCATTGGCTGCTGCTTTCCTCCACACGCTTCAAAGTGCTCACATGTGTGATGAAGGCCTTTGATGAAGGCAGTAAATGCCGGGCCATAAATCACGTCGTCAGGCAGGTCACCTGACGCCAGCAGCGCACACCTGAGCCGAGCGGCACGCCGTCCTCTGAACTCCCCCTGCTGGTTGAGTGGAGAACTGACCTGTGTACAAGAAGATGTCACTGTAAGATTCACTCTAATAACTCTTAAATTCTGTGTATATGATTATACAGTATGTGCTTGGGTGTTGTGAGGTGGATGTATATATGTGTTTAAATATGCATGTACCCATATTAGCATGTGTGTGTGTGTGTGTGTGTGTGTTTGTCTGTGCTGAGTGTTTATGCATAATTATGTATGAATAGTGTGTGTGTGTGTGTGTGTGTGTGTGTGTGTGTGTGTTAGTGTGTGTGTGTGTGTGCATGTGTAGCTGCCTGTGCTGGCTAGTGGTCTGGGATAACTGCATTGGGAGCGGGAGGCTGCTGCAGTGTCAGTGTGTTGGCTGTATTGACACAAACAGCTCAGCGGAGAATCGATGGAAGCAATTTCCAATGAGAGGGAGAGAGAAGGGAGAGAGGGAGAGAGAGAGAGAGAGAGAAAGAAAGAGATTAAGATGGTGTCATGGAGTGAGGGAAAGAATAGGAAATCAGGAGAGTGGAGGTGAAATAGGTACCGCCCCCCAACCATCACTTTTATGAAAGAAAACTGTAAGAATACATCTTTAAAAATCATCCTTGTAATTATATGTCCAACCACAATGGCAAGACATGTAAGTCATGACTGAAATGGAAAAGGAGTGTAAAACAGCAGAGGAAAAAGGTGGAGAAAGGGAGGGGGACAGAAGAGGGAGCGGGTGAAGAACTCACCAGAGGAAGGAGAGGAAGAGAAGAAGGGAAGAGAGGAGAGGAGAAGGAGTCTCTGTGCAGTACAGTGAGACATGAAGAGAGGAGAAGGAGTCTCTGTGCAGTACAGTGAGACATGAAGAAAGGAGAGGAGAAGGAGTCTCTGTGCAGTACAGTGTGACATGAAGAAAGGAGAAGGAGAAGGAGTCTGTGCAGTACAGTGTGACATGAAGAAAGGAGAAGGAGAAGGAGTCTCTGTGCAGTACAGTGAGACATGAAGAAAGGAGAAGGAGTCTCTGTGCAGTACAGTGTGACATGAAGAGAGGAGAAGGAGAAGGAGTCTCTGTGCAGTACAGTGAGACATGAAGAAAGGAGAAGGAGTCTCTGTGCAGTACAGTGTGACATGAAGAGAGGAGAGGAGAAGGAGTCTCTGTGCAGTACAGTGTGACATGAAGAGAGGAGAGGAGAAGGAGTCTCTGTGCAGTACAGTGTGACATGAAGAGAGGAGAGGAGAAGGAGTCTCTGTGCAGTACAGTGTGACATGAAGCCAAATCACTCCACAAACTCTGCAGAGAGCAGTACAGCTAGCGAGGCACTGCAGCATTTCGCTCAGAGATGCGCTAGGGAGCTACTAAATAAACTCACACACACACACACACACACACACACACACACACACACACACACACACACACACACACACACACACACACACACACACACACACACACACACACACACACACACACACACACACACACACAGCAGACCACATTGGCCAACTCTCTGAGAAAAAGACAACATTTAAAAGTAGTGCAGAAGATGTTTTTCATGCTCGAGGAGCTACTGCAAATACAAATAAAGTACTCATTACTCTTAAAATTCACACACACTTACAACATCATTCTGCTGACACACACACACAAACAAGAAAATGACACACACACACACACACACACACACACACACACACACACACACACACACACACACACACACACACACACACACACACACACAGAGAGAGAACGAGACCACATTGGCCAACTAAGTGCTCTGAGAAAAAGACAACATTTAAAAGTAATTACTGATACACTTAACCAAATTGAAGAGTGTTTTCATGCTCGAGTTAAGTAGAGCTACTGCAAATACAGAACTCATTTTGAAGTACTCATTACTCTTAAAATTCAGTTTACATGTCATGCAATGACTTATTTCTTAACATCATTCTGCTGATGGCAGCAACCACACACAAACAAACAAGAGAAAATGACTGCATGCAGAGGCCACCATGCCTCCACTAATCCAAAAGGTTAGGGGACTTGCTGGGGGATGTAGGGGCCATAATATGATCCACTCTTAGAAAATGGGGTCTCAGGCAAGCAAAGCTCTTTCCTTGGGTCTGTTCTGGTCCCTGTGGGACTGGGCCTTTGTCTGGTGCACTATAAAGCTTTTGCAAAATGAGGAACCTCTCTGGCCCCAGTGTAGAGCCATTAGAAGATGAAAAGACTCGACTTGGCATCTGAGCGCACAAGTCAGCTACACACATACACCACATACATGCACACGTACACACACACACCACAGGCAAAGAGTCATATGCATTCAGACACAAATACAATCACGAACAAGAGTCTTAAAGAGCCTTAGAGACAACCACAGACAAACACACAACTACAAAAACAAACACACACAGTAAAAGAGCTTGCCTCAGAGAGAGACTGAGTCAGAGAGGCTTAACACACCTTTATTAAAACAATAGCAACACACCTTTATTAAAACAATAACAATACACTACAAAATAAAAACAGAGAGAGAGAGGACTTCCAGGCCAACAGTTTTTTTTTTTAAAGTCATGCAATACCAATAGTTGAGCATAGACGATAACTCTGGCAGTACAGACATAGGGAACTCACAGACAGAGACAGACTTGGACACAGGCAACATAGCAGACTCAGACACAGATGACACAGGAGACACAGACACAGACGACACAGACGACACAGGAGACACAGACGACACCACAGACACAGGGGCAGGAGGAGAGACAGGAATGAAGAGAGTGACAGGGACGGTGACTGGGACAGTAACAGGGACGGTGACTGGGACAGTAACAGGGACGGTGACTGGAATAATAATGGGCATAGGGATGGGACTAAGAACAGAGACACAGATGGAACCACAGACTGGGATGGTGACCGGGACAGAGAAGGGCTCGGGCGGAGGCGGGGCCGGACAGTCAGAGGGAGGTGGGGCCGGCTCGGGCAGAGACGAGGCGGACAGTCAGAGGAAGGCGTGGCCTCGGGCGGCTGGGCTGCAGGCGTGGCTGCGGGCACAGGAGCGGACTCGGCTGCGGGCACAGGAGGCGTGGTGTCGGGCGACTGGACTGGCCGACGCCTGGAGCCACGTCTCTTCCTGGAGGGTGGTTGGAGGCTCAGCTGTCCCACCCTAAGCCCCTGGCACACTGGCCCGAAACCTGTGGCTGTTTGTCAGGAACACGTACAATTGTACAAACACGTACAATTACAAACTCAGACACACAAACACATCAAACACAAAAAAAAGACACTGTCACTGCTGTGAGTCTTGTGCAACTTTGAATTTATGTGTGTGTTTGAGTAAGTGAGTAAGTGAGAGAGAGAGAGAGACAGAGACAGACCTAGAGAAAAGAAACTGATCTCTGCACTGCTTTCTTATCCCTGCTCTGTATAATGCTAGTCTAGCAGCCAGGCTCTGTGAGCGTTTGGCACACATGCAGCCAGTGGTCAAAAGATCAGGGACATTTTAATAGGATTAGAGACAACATAACAAGGACACTATGTGGTACTATCTGCCGCTAGGGGATCTATATAAGACTATCGTCTGGCAGCAAATGCTCTTATATGTACAGCTCTGGAAAAAATCTTACGGTTGCTGAGTGACATTTGAATAAGTTGATGACGGTCATATTCAGAATGAAGAGACTACTGCAAAGTCCGAAGGATGACATCAGAAAAATGTGCAGTGGTCTCTTAATTTTTTCCAGAGCACAAGGCAGAAATATCTGAGGACATGATCTTAAGCTTCTTAGGGCTCTATCTTGCACTTTAGTGCAATTGACTTTGCGCAAATCGGATATTGGTTCTATTTTACCAGCGGGATAATGACTGTTGTGCCCGACGCAAATCTAAAATGGGGTGGTCAGTAGTAGTTTCTTTATTCTTGGGTGTGGTTTGGGCGTAACGTGCAATAAACCAATCAGAGCGTCATCTCACATTCCCTTTAACAACAGGCACGCTTGTTCCATAGCGGATTGCTATTATGATGGTGGATTTGCCAGGCGCAGCCAGGAACGGTTCACATCGATATTGTCAGTTGGGAACAGTTTGCTATTGATTTTTACTCTTGACAAAATGTAATACAGAAATGTCACTTTCCGATGTTTTGGGATCACTCTCACTGAATCACGAGGTTATGAATGCATGGTGATATTTTTGCAATGTAATCTAACATTACCTCACTATAGACAATGCAGATCTGTCAGATAAACTCTCCTCTCCCGTGCTGCTGCTGGGGCATTTGGGTTAAATGGCATCGGCATGCAGTTCAACATCACGTCTCATTAAGTCCTCTAATATTTCCTAATTTATGTCTTTAAAACATCCGTGATTCGTGGAAATGTATTCGCTAGATTTATACCTGTTTTTTCACATCGGACACCACACTGATTTCCTAGGTAACTTTAGCCTTTATAGGGCTGTATAAAGTTGTCCAAATTAATAGGTCGTAATTAGGCGTTGTTGTTGTAAAGATATTGCATGTAGATGTACTATATAGGCTACTAAATTTTTAATTGACCAATGCACGAACAAAACCGGGAAACGGACAAATATTATCAAGGCTTTGAATGTTTCCATCTGTGCACAGGGTGTCTGTAGATCGGTGTGCATAGCATTCATTTCTGCAGGTCTGTGGCCATGCATGCGCCCTTAAAATAGCATCTGAATTTGCGCCACTGACTTTGGACCAGGAGGTTCCTGGTCTGTGGCGGAATTGTTTTCTGAAACTGCAAAATATCAACAGGGACCGTTTGCACCGGAACACGCCCCCTCTTTTCGCTGAAACGCCCCCGTGGGCGACATGTATCTGGAGGGAAAATTCTGCAAAATAGGAAAGACAAAAGCGCGAGTATACAAAGTCAATTGTGCTGGTGTGCAAGATAGAGCCCTTAGTGTTAAAGGAGAAATACACATACCGGTAGATCTCCGTTTCTCATGTCCGAAACGTGCTAAATAAATCCATTTTTGGGAGCTTTAATCAGTGTGTGGACCTTTATTATTTCTTCTCAGTTACTTTTTTTGGTCCAGCACCTGCACTCTTGTGATGTGCGCACACTCCTTCATTTCCTACCTTGAATCTTAGTACCAGTATCTTAGTATAGATCTCTATGATGGCAGTTACAATGCAATAACTTTCCAGTCAATCTGTGATGACATGAAAAAGACATTAGCATGACATGAATCAGTGAGTGGAGAAAGCACCTCTACAGCATTGACCAGTAGGCATGGCTGAAGTGCCCTTGATTGAGCAAGGCACCTAACCCCTCACTGCTACCTGAGTGCCGCTGTTGTTGCACTGCGCCGGGATTAGTGTGTGCTTCACCTTACTGTGTGTTCACTGTGTGCTGAGTATGTTTCGCTAATTTCACGGATTGGGATAAATGCAGAGACCAAATTTCCCTCACGGGATCAAAAAAGTATATATACTCGTACTTATACTTATCAGTGATCAGAGAGAGTGCAGTAACGAGAAACGCCATCTAAGGTGGTGCCCACTGGTCAGTCGATAACGCTGACTTAACATATGGTTTAACTCAAAGTGGCTTTCAGCACTATGAGCGCACATGTTTGTCTTCCTCAGCTGCTCTGCATCCAGAAGCCTCTGAATGCCTGACCTTGGCCAAGCCTGGGTTGCCGCCCATACCCTACCAGCTGACCTATAGCAACAGCTGAGAAGAACCAGGAAGTGAGAGGACTGTACAAGGGTTGGAAATGGCATTTCCTGTTGGCTCCCGCCCGCTCTCACCGCATAGACGGAGCCAAAATGGCCAGGCTCTCCCCTCTGGGACCCCCCACAGGAACGGCCGGTGGGGTGAAGGCAGGGTGAAGTGCGATGGGCAGGCCGGGAATGAGGCTGGAGATGCCGTGAGATCACCAGGTGACCCATTTGACCCATGTGAGGGTGGGCAGAGCAGGTGTGACCGCCTCTGACATGTTTTTGTGGCCAATTTGACTCTTGTACATTTGGTTAACCTTCTGACAGTGTGGCTGCTGGAGATGGGCGTGTTTATTCTGTTGGAAATGATCTGCTGGGGCGGGAGCAAGGACAGGCTTCATAGAATAATAAAAGAGTAGCAATGAAACAGGAAGGAAAGTGGAAAAGGAGTTACAAATGAAGCTGATGGAGAGATTAGGAGAATCCGTGAGTAGGATTTGATGATGATGGTGAGATAAAGAGACAGATAGACAAAATCGAGGAAATGCTGCCTGATCAGTTTCAGATTGGTCCCTTCCTCCCATACTATACCATGTCCAACCATCATCTGCCCTCATGTGGATGCATTTGCTATATATGTAAATCGCCTCATGCTTCAAATGCTTAAATTCTAGCATCTAAGGTTGATAAAAGGATCACACACACACACACAAACACACAGAGAGAGAGAGATAGAGAGAAAGAGACTAGCAAGTGTGTGTGGTGTTCTGGTTGTAGTCGCCTGCATCGGGAGGCCTCTCCCATTGCTCATTTGCTGAAGAAGAGTGATTCACATGCTGAGGCGGAGCTTTTCAGAGTGCCTTGGGTCAAAGACCTGTCAGAGAGAGGGAGGGAGGGAGAGAGAGAGAGAGACAGAGAGAGAGAGAGCAGACAAGAGGAACATTTCACAGCACTGAGGGGTCAGGTCCCTGGCTAAAGACTGCTATTGTTCTCCCCTTCCTGCCAATTACCTGTCAACAGCGGGGTAAGAGCAGCCGAGCCATTGCACCTGACACCCAGGCCCACCACAGACAGAGCACTCAGGGAGAACCCCCCCTGGGCCGCCCCTCCCCCTCTCATTCAGCCCCACTTCCTCCAGTCTACTGTGCTACTGTTTCACTCTCAGCCACCTTTCCCTTGCTCCAAATGTGATTGAACTATGTGTGCGTGTGTGTGTGTGTGTGTGTGTGTGTGTGTGTGTGTCTGTTGGAGGTGGGGGAATGACAGTCCCTGATTGGATTTACAGGAAAATTGCTTCTTGCCCGACGGTTTGAATTGTTGGCGGAGCAGAGCGGGGGGGTCGGGAGGGGGGGGTGTTGTTGAGGCGCAGGGAGGCGTCCCGCTGTGTTGATGAACTGTTTTTCGTTCCTTTGGAGCAGGAGGGATCTGGTTGAGCTGCCGTCACCTGGGCCTGAGGTCTGCCTGTGAGCCAGGTCTGACCCTTGAAGTGCTGCCCAGCTGGACAGACACCATATGCCCCCAGCAGACACGGTCATCTCCACTATACGCCACCTCAAGCACGTCACTGCATACAGGAGGAGCTGACGGAGGAGGCCACTTAGTGCAGTCAGCAGCACCTTTTGATTAGATGGATTGCTGGAGGAAGGTGGTTGGGTGTTGTGCCCTTGTCCACACAGAGCTTCATATCTCCTTAGAAGGAGAGAAGTCCTGTTCTCCTGTTCTTTGCTTCCTGTTCCTCCCGTTCCTGTGTTTAAGTGGTTGGGATAGGTCCCATCTAAATGCAAGCTCTGTTTCTATGTAAGCATCAGAGTAAGTGTGTGTGTGTGTGTGTGTGTGTGTGTGTGTGTGTGTGTGTGTGTGTGTGTGTGTGTGTGAGAGCGAGAGGGAGAGAAGGTGAACACAGTTTCACCTTCATTCACATCCACACAGGCCTCCACCCCCACGATAAGTCCTGTCTCTCCTACAAGCGCCTCTTACGGTCCCATGCGGACCTCTTTTGGCCTCCAGCACGGACACAATACGCTGACTGTAGAATTCCTGTCCAGAAGAGAACACCAAGCACAATCACAGTGATGACAGCAATACAAGCCTGAATCAGATGACCTCATCTTTAGCAGGCTTTCCTTCCCTGAAGATTCTAATCTACAACTAATATTATACCACACTGCCCTCTACTGATAACAATGTAAAAATGCACTACTCCTTCAAAGCAATAAAAAAAATAAACAACCTCATTAGTGGAGTGCATTTAATTAACTATAGCATAATGAAGCCCAGTAATGGATAATTGAAAAAGCATGAAAACAAATAACTAAAAATGAACAATTTACACATGTAATTGAGCAGGGAGGTTTGTGAATGCACATAATATTTCCAACAGCAATGCTTCTCTGACAGACCTTGATCATGTGGTGATACACAGTGATAAATACACAGACACTAATTCAAGCTGTGTAGCTCTCTCTTCTCTATGATGATGGCATGCCACTAAAACACTCAGCTAGCGCTGACAGAATCCAAGGGCATCTGGTCTTTGTTCAGATCACTATGATTTCAGCTGTAGTGATACAGTGTGCGTATTTGTCAAAAGTCAGATGGTACTCTTCTAAAATATTCTGCATGCAGATTGGCAGCACTGGTCAGAAAGCTGGAGCTAAAACAAACAGACAAAAAGCAACAAATGATAAGATCTGAAAAGATGTTGACAAGTTTCAGCATCTGCAGGGATACATTAGGTCCACATGGTGGTGGTAAAGCATCAGAGGAACCAGCAAACTCTCTGACCAGAATCTCAATGAAAGTAAAACTAGATGTACCGCATAGCGGTACAAAATATGACCGCCGCTCAGTCCTGTACATCCGTTCCGCGAAAATAAATCACACTTCAATTTGTCTCCATATTTTACTCCATCCCCCACTCTTGAAACTTTTGTGTATGCTTGTTTGGCATGCCTGAGTGTGTGTGTGTCTTTGCTGCACAGAAAGTACCCTACTGGTGCTGAAAAGGTGAATAGATTGTAGAATAGCCAAAGAAGATGTAGAATTGTTATAAAACCTTTAAAATCTCTAAACAATCACAAGTAGGGCAGTTCATCACAGTTCATCCATTGCAACTGGATTGATGAAAGGTCACTTACACCTGTAGGCTACATTGTATTTGGGAAAAGCAAAAGGTATCAGCATAATGTTATTTATTTATTTATTTTTTTATGTATTTATAAACAAAAACATCTCTGTCAGTTCCATGCCGTTTTCAACAGCTATCAAAACAAAGGTCATTTTTGGATGGATGGATTTTTTGTGAATGTTTCTTCTTCTACATAAGATTTTAGTCATCTTTAGTTCATGTAATACTTTATTGTCAATGCACAAATTAAGTAACAGTAGTCTGAAACGTTATTGTTAATGCACAAATTAAGTAACAGTAGCCTAGTCTGAAACGAAATGCTGTTTTACATCTAACCAGTGGTGCAAATAACTGACATGTCCAAATGGGCCTTGATGAAATGCGTCGCTAGACTGTTCATACACATTTTAACGGGCCAAAGTTGAAAAGCTTTTGTCCGTTATTGTTAATGCAAATATAGGCTGATTCATGTTCCCTTGCATTGTTTAACTGAGGTCCATGGCTAGTCTGGCTTTCATCAGACCAAGCTCAATCTTTTAAGAAATCAAAAAAAAATAGCGGGCAGATCAGGCTGGGTTCACCCAGCCTAGTCCATAGGCACCCGATATTGTTTAATTTTCCGATTGAGATATACACGCTCTGGCTATTCTAAATGCAAAAATGCATCAGGGAGTTATGACAAAGCGGTAACTAACAAACTAGATCCTAATAGAAAGTTGTTAGCTTCCCCTAAGCTACAGGTAGGATTATAAGGAAGGCCTATTGACAACATAAATTGTCAATAGGCTATGCTAGCGACACAAATAAAATCTCCTTTGGAAACCAATGGCTTCGCCTTACAGTATCAAGCGGACTTAAACTGTCATATCGTGGCGAAAAGTTGTAATAACATTCACGCAGCTCCATGAGTCAAGGAAAGCGAATGAAGTAGCCACTTCTAAATGGGACCCACTACACAGTAGCTTAAGGTGTTTTGCTAAAGCAGCCATAATGAAATGAAGGTGTCATTGTTTGGATACTTCACACACCGTGCTTTTAATTTCACAGACTACAACTACCAAGCTGTAATCAAAGCACATCGATTCCCCTCTCACCCCTGCACGCGCTTAAAACAAAATAAACAGGCGTCTCAGTCTCCACGCATGTATAGGCAAAACTGTATCAGACCGTGTAGCGTTGGTAAATCTTCCATTGCACAGAATGATTTTGTAGCCGCGTGCAATAAATGACAGTCGAAAAGATACAAACAGTGCTGCTATCAATTTGCTTGGTATAACCGCATTTATAGTTTTCTACAAATGCAATCAATCAAATGCCTCCATCACTCAACCAACGCTAACGGTAACATTACCTAGGTCCTTATTGATATTACAAGATTAACGTTACCTGCAGTAAAAACCAAGCATGTCCGAAAACATCCTTAGATTTATTTTCGGCTTCAAGAAGAAATGGGAATTACACTTCATGTGAACATCGTCCTATCCTTATTAGATGTTCGCTGCGGTAAATTACAGTCCTTGTATGAAGCGTCCATTGTTTTTCCAACCCACTTTTAACTTCCAACAAAATTACGTCTCACTGCAACGATCGCCATCTAGTGGACAAACGACTACTTCTAACCCAATACTGAAAATGCAGCCATGATAATGATGATGAATATTTATTTTGGCTTTCTTTTTAATCCTACTGATTTTCATTTTTTTACGGGGGCAAATCACAAATGAGTGATTATGAGCCAGGTTGATGTGGGCCCTTGAGACCAACATACCATAAAAGATTCACAGAGAACTGTGTCTGCCCTACCCTCCTTTCGGGGGTCCAGTCCAGTGGGGGGCTGCAGATGAAAACGAAAAATGGCGGTTCCATGCTATCCATGTGGGGTACATGCTCACCAAGTTTTGTGTACCCGGTCTTTCAGTGTCCCTGGAATCCTTGTTGGTGTCACGTCACTAAATGTACACATAAATTATTTTATTGTAAGGCCCCCCATGAACGAAAGTACACAAAACTTGGCATGCATTCAGAGGGTGTCATAATGATCCTACTCTTTTAATTTCGTGCAGTTTTGACCTTGTCAGCCAGAGATATTGAGATGAAAACACCTCATTTTTTTGCTTTTTTAATTTTTAACTAGGTGGCGCTATACATGAAATAAGTGGTAATGGGATGGGTTGACATGCCCCTTAAGACCAACATACAAAAAAAAGGTGGACCTCCTAGGCCCCTACGGTTCTCGAGATATTCACAGAAAAACTGTCTCCGGCCACCTACAGGCCAGTTGGTGTATAGTAACATAAATTAATTTATTGTGTGGCCCCCATGAACGGAATTCCACAAAACTTGGCGTGCATACATAGGGTGTCATAATGATCCTACACTTCCAATTTTGTGCAGTTTTGACTATGTTAGGTCACAGATACCTTCAATTACACCACCTCATTTTTTACTTTTTGTGTTTAACTAGGTGGCGCTATACATGAAATGAGTGGTTATGGAATGGGTTGACATGGCCCCTTGAGATCAACATACAAAAAAAAAAATGGTCCTCCTAAACCCTACGGTTTTCGAGATATTCACAGAAAACTGTGTCTGCCCTACCCTCCTTTTCGGGGTCCAATTCAGCGGAGGGGCTACAGATCAAAACGAAAACGATGGTTCCATGCTATCCATGTGGGGTTACATGTCCACCAAGTTTAGGTGTACCCGGTCTTTCAGTGTCCCGGAATCATTGGCGGAAATTTGGGCATGCGAAAAAAAAAAAAAAAAAAAAAAAAAAAAAAAAAAAAAAAAAAATCTGACTAAACCTATATGACCGCCGCTTAAATTGTGCGGCGGTCATAATAAAGACAAACAAAGAGAAGAAGCAAAGACAAGGCAGGACATTGGCCAACACAACCAGTGAAACACATTAAATTGGAGATGGTCATACCCTGAGTCATCCCCAACCCCCACAATGGTGCATATGGTTATGGATGTATAAAGAGATGCATTAATAGTAGTGTCATTAATAATAATAAAAACTAGATGTACGCATATAGCGGTACAAAATATGACCGCCCGCTCAGTCCTGTACATCTGTTCCTTGAAAATAAATCACACTTCAATTTGTCTCCATATTTTACTCCATCCCCACTCTTGAAACTTTTGTGTATGCTTGTTTGGCATGCCTGAGTGTGTGTGTCGCGGCTGCACAGAAAGTACCCTACTGGTGCTGAAAAGGTGAATAGATTGTAGAATAGCCAAAGAAGATGTAGAATTGTTATAAAACCTTTAAAATCTCTAAACAATCACAAGTAGGGCAGTTCATCACAGTTCATCCATTGCAACTGGATTGATGAAAGGTCACTTACACCTGTAGGCTACATTGTATTTGGAAAAGCAAAAGGTATCAGCATAATGTTATTTATTTATTTATTTATTTTTATGTATTTTTAAACAAAAACATCTCTGTCAGTTCCATGCCGTTTTCAACAGCTATCAAAAACAAAAGGTCATTTTGGATGGATGGATTTTTTTTGTGAATGTTTCTTCTTCTACATAAGATTTTAGTCATCTTTAGTTCATGTAATACTTTAATGTCAATGCACAAATTAAGTAAAAGTAGTCTGAAACGTTATTGTTAATGCACAAATTAAGTAACAGTAGCCTAGTCTGAAACGAAATGCTGTTTTACATCTAACCAGTGGTGCAAATAACTGACATGTCCAAATGGGCCTTGATGAAATGCGTCGCTAGACTGTTCATACACATTTTAACGGGCCAAAGTTGAAGAGCTTTTGTCCGTTATTGTTAAAATGCAAATATAGGCTGATTCATGTTCCCTTGCATTGTTTAACTGAGGTCCATGGCTAGTCTGGCTTTCATCAGACCAAGCTCAATCTTTTAAGAAATCAAAAAAAAATAAATAGCGGGCAGATCAGGCTCCTAGTCCATAGGCACCCGATATTGTTTAATTTTCCGATTGAGATATACACGCTCTGGCTATTCTAAATGCAAAAATGCATCAGGGAGTTATGACAAAACGGTAACTAACAAACTAGATCCTAATAGAAAGCTGTTAGCTTCCCTAAGCTACAGGTAGGATTATAAGGTAGGCCTATTTACAACATAAATTGTCAATAGGCTATGCTGGCATTTACAAATAAAATCTCCTTTGAAACCAATGGCTTCGCCTTACAGTATCAAGCCGACTTAAACTGTCATATCGTGGCGAAAAGTTGTAATAACATTCACGCAGCTCCATGAGTCAAGGAAAGCGCGAATGAAGTAGCCACTTCTAAATGGGACCCACTACACAGTAGCTTAAGGTGTTTTGCTAAAGCAGCCATAATGAAATGAAGGTGTCATTGTTTGGATACTTCACACACACGTGCTTTTTAATTTCACAGACTACAACTACCAAGCTGTAATCAAAGCACATCGATTCCCCTACCCTGCACGCACAACAAAATAAACAGGCGTCTCAGTCTCACGCATGTATAGGCAAAACTGTATCAGACCGGTGTAACGTTGGTAAATCTTCCATTGCACAGAATGATTTTGTAGCACGTGCAATAAATGACAGTCGAAAGATACAAACAGTGCTGCTATACATTTGCTTGGTATAACCGCATTTATAGTTTTCTACAAATGCAATCAATCAAATGCCTCCATCACTCAACCAACGCTAACGGTAACATTACCTAGGTCCTTATTGATATTACAAGATTAACGTTCCTGCAGTAAAACCAAGCATGTCCGATAAACATCCTCAGATTTATTTCGCTTCAAGAAGAAATGGGAATTACACTTCATGTGAACATCGTCCTATCCTTATTAGATGTTCGCTGAGGTAAATAACAGTCCTTGTATGGGCGTCCATTGTTTTTCCAACCCACTTTTAACTTCCAACAAAATTACGCCTCACTGCAACGATCGCCATCTAGTGGACAAACGACTACTTCTCGCCAATACTGAAAAATGCAGCCATGATGATGATGATGAATATTTATTATGACCGCCGCGCAGCGCTTAAGCGGGCGGTCATATAGGTTTAGTCAGATTTTTTTTTTTTTTTTTTTTTTGCCCAAATTTCCGTCAATGATTCCGGGACACTGAAAGACCGGGGTACCGAAACTTGGTGGACATGTAACCCCACATGGATAGCATGGAACCATCGTTTTCGTTTTGATCTGTAGCTCCCCGCTGAATTGGACCCCGAAAGGAGGGTAGTGCAGACACAGTTTTCTGTGAATATCTCAAAAACCGTAGGGTTTAGGAGGACCATTTTTTTTGTATGTTGATCTCAAGGGGCCATGTCAACCCATTCCATAACCACTCATTTCATGTATAGCGCCACCTAGTTAAACACAAAAAAAAAATGAGGTGGTGTAATTGAAGGTATCTGTGACCTAACATAGTCAAACTGCACGAAATTGGAAGTGTAGGATCATTATGACACCCTCTGTATGCACGCCAAGTTTTGTGGAATTCCGTTCATGGGGCCACACAATAAATTAATTTATGTTACTATACACCAACTGGCCTGTAGGTGGCGGAGACAGTTTTCTGTGAATATCTCGAGAACCGTAGGGGCCTAGGAGATCCACCTTTTTTTTTGTATGTTGGTCTTAAGAGGGGCATGTCAACCCATCCCATTACCACTTATTTCATGTATAGCGCCACCTAGTTAAAAAATTAAAAAGCAAAAAAAATGAGGTGTTTTCATCTCAATATCTCTGGCTGACAAGGTCAAAACTGCACGAAATTAAAAGTGTAGGATCATTATGACACCCTCTGAATGCATGCCAAGTTTTGTGTACTTTCGTTCATGGGGGGCCTTACAATAAAATAATTTATGTGTACATTTAGTGACGTACACAACAAGGATTCCGACACTGAAAGACCGGGTACACAAAACTTGGTGGGCATGTACCCCCACATGGATAGCATGGAACCGTCATTTTTTTAAGTTTTCATCTGCAGCCCCCCCAGCTGGACTGGACCCCGAAAGGAGGGGGTAGGGCAGACACAGTTCTCTGTGAATCTTTTGGTATGTTGGTCTCAAGGGCCCACATCAACCTGGCTCATAATCACTCATTTGTGATTTGCCCCCGGTAAAAAATGAAAATCAGTAGGATTAAAAAAAGCCAAAATAAATATTCATCATCATTATCATGGCTGCATTTTCAGTATTGGCGAAGTAGTCGTTTGTCCACTAGATGGCGATCGTTGCAGTGAGGCGTAATTTTGTTTGAAGTTAAAAGTGGGTTGGAAAAAACAATGGACGCTTCATACAAGGACTGTAATTTACCGCAGCGAACATCTAATAAGGATAGGGCGATGTTCACATGAAGTGTAATTCCCATTTCTTCTTGAAGCGAAATAAATCTGAGGATGTTTATCGGACATGCTTGGTTTTTTACTGCAGGTAATGTTAATCTTGTAAGATCAATAAGGACCTAGGTAATGTTACCGTTAGCGTTGGTTGAGTGATGGAGGCATTTGATTTATTGCATTTGTAGAAAACTATAAATGCGTTATACCAAGCAAATGTATAGCAGCACTGTTTGTATCTTTCGACTGTCATTTATTGCGTGCTACAAAATCATTCTGTGCAATGGAAGATTTACCAACGTTAACCGGTCTGATACAGTTTTGCCTATACATCGTGAGACTGAGACGCCTGTTTATTTTGTTTTAAGTGCGTGCAGGGTGTGAGAGGGGAATCGATGTGCTTTGATTGCAGCTTGGTAGTTGTAGTCTGTGAAATTAAAAAGCACGTGTGTGTGAAGTATCCAAACAATGACACCTTCATTTCATTATGGCTGCTTTAGCAAAACACCTTAAGTTACTGTGTAGTGGGTCCCATTTAGAAGTGGCTACTTCATTCGCGCTTTCCTTGACTCATGGAGCTGCGTGAATGTTATTACAACTTTTAAGCCCGCGATATGACAGTTTAAGTCGGCTTGATACTGTAAGGCGTAGTTTCATTGGTTTCAAAAGGAGATTTTATTTGTGTCGCCAGCATAGCCTATTGACAATTTATGTTGTAAATAGGCCTACCTTATAATCCTACCTGTAGTTTAGGAAGCTAACAGCTTTCTATTAGGATCTAGTTTGTTAGTTACCGTTTTGTCATAACTCCCTGATGCATTTTTTGCATTTAGAATAGCCAGAGCGTGTATATCTCAATCGAAAATTAAACAATATCGGGTGCCTATGGACTAGGCTGGGTGAACCCAGCCTGATCTGCCCGCTATTTATTTTTTGATTTCTTAAAAAGATTGAGCTTGGTCTGATGAAAGCCAGACTAGCCATGGACCTCAGTTAAACAATGCAAGGGAACATGAATCAGCCTATATTTGCACTAACAATACCGACAAAAGCTCTTCAACTTTGGCCCGTTAAAATGTGTATGAACAGTCTAGCGGCGCATTTCATCAAGGCCCATTTGGACATGTCAGTTATTTGCACCACTGGTTAGATGTAAAACAGCATTTCGTTTCAGACTAGGCTACTGTTACTTCATTTGTGCATTAACAATAACGTTTCAGACTACTGTTACTTAATTTGTGCATTGACAATAAAGAATTACATGAACTAAAGATTACTAAAATCTTATGTAGAAGAAGAAACATTCACAAAAAACCGGCCCATCCAAAATGACCTTTGTTTTGATAACGGCATGGAACTGACAGAGATGTTTTTTGTTTAAAAATACATAAAAAATAAATAAATAAATAAATAAATAACATTATGCTGATACCTTTTGCTTTTCCCAAATACAATGTAGCCTACAGGTGTAAGTGACCTTTCATCAATCCAGTTGCAATGGATGAACTGTGATGAACTGCCCTACTTGTGATTGTTTAGAGATTTTAAAGGTTTTATAACAATTCTACATCTTCTTTGGCTATTCTACAATCTATTCACCTTTTCAGCACCAGTAGGGTACTTTCTGTGCAGCCGACACACACACTCAGGCATGCCAAACAAGTATACACAAAAGTTTCAAGAGTGGGGGATGGAGTAAAATATGGAGACAAATTGAAGTGTGATTTATTTTCGCGGAACGGATGTACAGGACTGAGCGGCGGTCATATTTTGTACCGCTATGCGGTACATCTAGTTTTGGCTTTCTTTTAATCCTACTGATTTTCATTTTTTACCGGGGGGCAAATCACAAATGAGTGATTATGAGCCAGGTTGATGTGGGCCCTTCAGACCAACATACCATAAAAGATTCACAGAGAACTGTGTCTGCCCTACCCTCCTTTCGGGGGTCCAGTCCAGCCGGGGCTGCAGATGAAACGAAAAAATGACGGTTCCATGCTATCCATGTGGGGGTACATGCCCACCAAGTTTTTGTGTTTCTGTGTTTTGAGACAGAAAACTGTCTCCGGCCACCTACAGGCCAGTTGGTGTATAGTAACATAAATTAATTTATTGTGTGGCCCCCCATGAACGGAATTCCACAAAACTTGGCGTGCATACAGAGGGTGTCATAATGATCCTACACTTCCAATTTCGTGCAGTTTTGACTATGTTAGGTCACAGATACCTTCAATTACACCACCTCATTTTTTACTTTTTTTGTGTTTAACTAGGTGGCGCTATACATGAAATGAGTGGTTATGGAATGGGTTGACATGGCCCCTTGAGATCAACATACAAAAAAAAAATGGTCCTCCTAAACCCTACGGTTTTCGAGATATTCACAGAAAACTGTGTCTGCCCTACCCTCCTTTCGGGGGGTCCAATTCAGCGGGGGGCTACAGATCAAAACGAAAAACGATGGTTCCATGCTATCCATGTGGGGTTACATGTCCACCAAGTTTCGTGTACCCCGGTTTTTCAGTGTCCCGGGAATCATTGACTGAAATTTGGGCATGCGAAAAAGAAAAAAAAAAAAAAAAAAAAAAAAAAAAAAAAAAAAAATCTGACTAAACCTATATGACCGCCGCTTCGCTGCACTGTGGTCATAATAATCATCATTGTCAGTTAAAAAAAAAAAACATTGATGAAAAACAAGAGATCAGCAAGTCTGAAAAGCATGTCTAGCTCTCCTCTGCTCTAGCCATGCCAAAGAGGATGAGCCCCTCTCCACTCAAAAGTTCTCTATCCCTTTGAACGTTTCGAAATCATTCATGTCATTGCACATTTTCATATTCCACCCATTCAGTGACGTGCAGTAGGACATGCAGTCTGAGTGGACCTGGTCACTGATAGCAGCTGATTAGAAGTCTGTGTGTGCACAAAAGAGAATATGGTATTATCTTTCACGATAGCAGTCTATGTCTCCATGAGATGCCACCTGACACACACACACACAATCAAACATTATTAAAAGATGGATTGAAAATTCAGAACACAAGAAACGGCAATAAAGTGAGGATGCAAATGGTACACACACAAATGCATACAAGCACAAACACACACACACACTCTTTCTATTTGTATCTCTCTATCTCTCTCTCTCACACACACACAAACACATTCTCACACAATACCTGCAGGCGACAGTGAATGTGCTGTCTAAATTGAATGCTTGAAGTTATGTGCTTGATATTAGAAATCATATCAGCCGTATTCTCTCCCTTCAACTCAAAGGGAGCTGGAGATTATATTTGCATGCTATTTTGCCTTGTTGTCATTGTGTTACATTCAGCAACACTTGGGAATGGAATGGCACACTTCAGTCACTCTGCTGGGAAGCTAAAAATATTGGCTAATATGAAAAAGATTGGCTAATATGGCATAGGAAATTCTCTGTCTATTATCTGTCAGTAAAATCTCTCCCTGCCATTTCCAGCATCAATTCTCATTTTTGCCTCAAAGAAACCACCTGTACCTCAGAGTGGTACCATACAGGGGTTGTTGGTGCAGTGTGCTCTAGTGTACTGCCCCCAGTGTCAAAGGGGCAGACTCAGAGGTAAAGCCTCAACAGTCATCCTAGTTGCATGGAATATTAAATGGATTGACTGGCTGGGACCAACTAGATGACAAAAATCAATGGCAGTTCCATGCATATACTTAATGCCTGAAGCATAGTTCTGTCAAAACCAGACCAGTCACTTTCTCCCACCCAGCTCCCTGGTTCCCACACAGAGACATCCTCTCTGGGTTCATACATGCACATGCACATGCACATGCACACACACACACACACACACACACACACACACACACACACACACACACACACACGTGACCACAAAGAAACATAAATGTAGATGCACATATGAACATAGTGACCCCACCCATATAAACACACACACAACTGGCACATTACAGATACACACACATATCAGTATGCTGATACAAGTATACAGTCACACACACACACACACACACACACACACACACACACACACACACACACACACACACAAGCAAAGTTCTGTCAAAACCAGACCAGTCACTTTCTCCCACCCAGCTCCCTGGTTCCCACACAGAGACATCCTCTCTGGGTAGACTATCCTGATGTGATCAAATGTAGCATGCAGACACACAAATACACAAATACGCATGTAGTAAATGTCATGTACACGTCATGTACACATCTCCACTCTCAATTACACCCATACCTACACATACAGTCATACATACACCTCTTTTCATGTATTGTTAAATCTCTATCTGTCTCTCTCAACCACACACAGACACACACAGACACACACACACACAGACACACACACACACACACACACACACACACACACAATGCCCACAGACCCTTGCAAGGCAGCTTAACATATTATCAACGGCCAATTAGACACCCAGCATGCAGCTGTCTGCAGAGACATTCACACATAAAACTTTCAGCATTCAGAATGAAGACCTGGGTGACATCACTCTCTCTCACACACACACACACTTTCTCTCACACACTCTCTCTCTCTTTCTCTCTCACACACACACACACACACAGCAGGAATGACGTGGTGCCTCCTGAAGCGGGCGGTCGGCGGAGGAAGAGATTTGCTGGGTCGCGGGAGAAGACGAGACGGCAGCGTGGCGTGAGGAGGATGCTGATGAGGAGTGAGTGGAGCCCTCCAGCCCCACAGAGGGGCCCGGCCGCCTCCCTCCCTCCCTCCCCCATGCCCAGCCTCCCGTGGCCAGGCCTTGCCAGCCTGGAGATTACCCAGGGAGCTCCATCTCCTCCTTGGTCCCGTCAGTGTCCCAGCCTTGTTATGAGATGATTTCTCTCTTGTCTTCCTTGTCTTTTATTCATAGCTCTGTTATGCAGCGTGGGACACGAGGGGTGACACTGCCTGACAGGATACATTTCAGACGGTTCGACGGTTGGACCCTTTTGCCATTTTCGGCGCACGCACTGTGGGATGGCGTCAGTCTGGGAGTGCTGAACGGGCGGCCGGCCTGTTGAGGCTCCTCTCAACGCCAGGCAGAGCGCAGCCAGGAACACAAATCAGAGTGAATCTTTAATGCCACTGGAGAGAGACAGAGCAGAGACACATGAAAAATTCAAGCCTGACAGCAAGCGACCTGTGTATATGTGTGTGTGTGTGTGTGTGTGTGTGTGTGTGCTGTATGTGTGCACCCTAGAGAAGGAGAGAAGTGGAGATCATTTATCAAGTGGATGACATACATCAGTCATTCGGCTTAGCTCACTATTTAAGATGAGTATAAATCACCTGGTTCATTGCTATAGGTCTTCTCACAGCTCTACTCACCTATGGCCACTAACAATGTGGTGAGCTTTTAGCCTAGAAATCTAGACGCACCCTAGCGGCAGAAAATAACATTTGCTGCCAGGGCTTGTCTAGCAACTCTCCGTTGGCTTGTGAGCTCGAAAAATTAAACTTCTATCAGGCCAATCAAATCGTGTGTAGAGTCGTTAGGCGGGCTTAACATAATGATTGATGGCAGAGTTGCAACGGTTTGGCTTGAATTCCCTGCTACTTGAAAACAAATAAGATAATGTTGCTGTAGGCGAACAGTGTGACACGAGTTAAGCTTTTATTAAGTTGGCAAAAGTTTGAACTAGCCAACTAGCTCCGCTGGTGGAAAACGCATGGGACTCATAGCGCTGTCCTATTGCGTGCAGAGGGAATTTGAAAGACAACCGATTATCCCGCCCCTCGGACTGGGCACTGCGAACAGTGAGTGCCCAGACCCTACATTTTAATGTGGGTCTGGCTCGTCAGGCTAGTGAGCTTTAGGATCAGTGGAGGATTCCTCACTGCTAGTTTTGAGTTGCATCCAATGTCCAGTGTCATGGATAGATCATCAGGTCCATCCCCATCTGGCGAATGGTATGTGAGATGGTGCGATGATCCCATGTGATAGTGCTATAAATAACAATAACTCAGTAGTAGCAACTCTCATAATAAGCTACTTCACATACCTTTAAAGGGGCTATGTGTGAGATTCTGCAGGATTTGAGTTGTACTAGTATAAGTTTGAGTTGTACTGAATGAACCATTATGTTCATGATGCCACTCTTCCAGAGTACTTGATACACCACTCTTGAGATGGTGTAGGCCTAGGTCATTTTTGGATATTTCAAACTAAAAGTCCTTCACATAGTGCATTTAAGCTTACTTCAGAATGAGAATTCCAATAGAATGAGAATGGGAATTTTAATTGGAATGTTTGTTTTAATAGGAATGTTCTCTATTGTCAAATCATATACTGTCTTCCCTCTCTGTGTTGGGCTATATCAGGCTTGATATGGCAGTGATGGTATAGGTAACTGGTGTGCGATATATCCATGAGGGATCCTACTTCAGAGGGCATCATCATTGTCATCTTCTTCTTCTTCACCTTTGTTTTCTCTGTCTTCAGAGTTATCAGCACCAGTAGTCATACTTAAGCTCAGCCCTATGTGCATCTGACATGTTGATATGATCATTCAGCTGAACAGGTGCGGGGTGGGGAGGAGGGCCCCAGGAATGTGAGTCAAACCTTTCAGAACATCAGAAGGGTGCTAGGTATGGAGGTTGACCACAACGTTTATTAAAGGTGTAGTTTAGGGCACACAGCAGCGCTGGTGTCAGTCTCTGAGTGTGTGACAGACAGCTGGCCATAAAGAAAACAGAGAGGCGACAGGAGAGCTTTACTCCTGCTTAAATATGTCAGCCGCACTCGTGTTGGTCACCACATAAACTCCCCTCAACCTGTCCTGCTTTACTACACGTTGTTAGGGGGCCCCAACAGATGATTTACCCAAGGAGAAAGTTTGAACTTCACACAGGAACTTTGTGAGTGTGTGTGTGTGAGAGAGAGAGAGAGAGAGAGAGAGAGAGAAGGATATATAAACAGAAGATAGTAGAATAAATACACAGTGAGTGTGTGGGAGAGAATACATGGAGATTTATGGCGGGCTGAGGGGTCCACTCATAAAAGAAGAGTGGCTCGTCACAGAAGTTATGGGGAAATAATGAGAGGAACTCTGGTGCCATAGATCAGTGGCAGCAGCCCCAAAAGAAGCTGCTGAATATTTAACACGACCTGCCGGCGAGACGGACGCATAATGAGCCAAGTCAAATATTTAGGTGCCTGCTGTGCTTCAACTCCCCTCTCTTCTCCTCTCTCCATCCATCGATTGCTTTGTCTCCTTTTCTCTCACCTCAACCACTTTTTTGTCTGTATGAATCAGCAAAAAGCGTGCATATGTGTATTTGGGAGAGAGAGAGTGAGTGAGTCAGTGAGTGTATGCTTCTGTATTCTTATATACCTGTGTGTGTGTGTGTGTGTGTGTGTGTGTGTGTGTGCTGTCTCTGTAGCACACAGCCCCATAAAAAGCAACATTGTCATGGTGTGAAACTGGGAAGAGTCTAGAAAAAAGACCATGCTCATCTCTCCAGATGAGTTTTATTATCATTTGTGCAACTAGGTGGATATCGAACAGAACCTACGGCTGCAGTTACAGTATGTGGCCAATGTTTTCCTCCCTTCTCACTGATAGGAGTGAGTTCTCGCAAGACCACAATTTGGCAATGACAATGACACTCTGGCAATGAGTAATGATGCATGTTACTTTTGCCACTTGTATCGCGGGGAGCCAATCACATCAGTGTATCTGATATAGGCGGGCCAAAGGTGAGCTAAACAGATGACAGTCGTAGTGTTATCCAGTTGCGGAATCAGTCAGTAAATATGGGTCGTATAGTCTTATCCAATTGTATGCAGTGAGATTTTCAAATACACGCTTGGTGCCGCCCCTCGAGATGGGCCATTACATTATTCGTGGCCAGACCCTTAATCTTTCCACATTACCAGTGTCTGGAATCTCCAGGCAAGGTAATTTATAGGGCAACGTGCAATTTGTCAGATCGCTGTTACTATTGAATGCTCAACTGAGTGCATTTGTTTTTCTATTGCAATATTACATTTGGCATTCTCATATTATTTGATGTATCTATTACACTAATTCCACTCCTGGGTCGAGGGGGAAGTAAAGTTACCTCGATAGCTCTCCTCTCTTGTTTAATAGCCATCATTAACTTGGCCATAGCTGTGTACACCTGTTTGCAGTGCAATTCTTTATTTGTGGTTTGTGTTCAGTTAGTTTTGATGTTTTGATCTCTTTTTGGTTTGGTTCTTTATTTGCTTCTTGTGGTTTGGCCAACATGATGCTGGTCTGTCAGTGTATTCATGACTAGTTGTTTCTTATTAGCTGGGACAGAGGGATTTAGAGAAGTGCAATATCCGGTTTAAATGTCATCATTGCTTGTATAACGACACAGTAGCGTTTCACTTTTTTCTGGAAAAATAAATTAATTTGTGTACTTCCATCACACATGCTTTCTAACACTCGTACTGAAGGCTAAAGCAGGGTTTGGGTTGTACAGGTTCTTGGGTTCCTCTCTGGGCAGACGGCATTTGACTGACAGGTGTGAAGGAGCCATCTGATGCGTGTCTCTGTGATCCAGGACCCCGATAGCAGCACAATCACACCACACTCCATCTTTCTCACAGACCCTGTTACAATCACACTCCCTTGTTCCCGGCAAAGGGCTCCAGAGATGTGGATGTTTCCCCTACTAAACTGACATCATCCAGAGACAGCATCCACATACAAATCTGACTTCAGCTACAATATACAGTGTTGATATACATATTGGCTCTAATCATTGTCCACTGAGCATGACTAATCCAGCTAACCAGGCTAAATCGGTACAGCTGATAGCAAAACTATGTTGATAAACTTTCCAGTTAAAACATGCTCTACAGTGTCCGTGTTACAGTACATGTACAAGTTGTGATGTTACACATAAAATGACTTTTCAGACAATGTTTGAGTCACAGGACATGAACCAAGGTAGTTGCACTACAAAGTGCTCTTCCTGTACTGAATGATTCAGGATGAGTAAACATACTGTCCTACTTTAGTCTCCAGCTAAGTATCCTTCCCACCTGGCAGAGATGGAGAAGTGGCAAGGACTAATGGCAACAACTCAGGGAGTTGACGGACCTTGACATTTATGCAGTGGCTGCTATATTTCTGCTGTTGGGCAGGTACCTATCTTGTTAATTTATAAAACTTATTTTAGGGAACTATGTTGCCATCATAACTAACGTGTATAGCTAACACCACCAATTAGGCTGTTTTCTTCAGTGTGTAAGCCAAAACTAAACTATGCAGATGTTTTCATCTTGTAGTAATTCATGTAATCCAGCTGTACGGACGTTTTGCCAAAGCACCCCCACACACACACACCCTGGTTAAATTTAAGTAACTATAGGAATTCCCCCTTGTCAATTTTCAACATGAAACGAATTTGTCCTACCCGCATGCTATAGGCATTGCGGTCATGCATCGGCCATGTCAGAAATGTATTGTAAGTCAGTGGTGATATTTAAATAAGTTTGAAGCCATTATTTTTGAAGGAAAAAAAAAGGAAAAAATACTATTTTGTTTAAATGTGTTAATTTCTGACATTGTCTGTGTGTTAAGTTTGTGTTGCCTTTTGTGCCTGAAAATGCACCACATAAATAAACTGAACTTACTTACTACCATGTGTGTACACAGAGCTAGTCTTGTCAGCACCCAGATTCAGTCAGTTTTACACAGACAGACAGACAGACACACACACACGATTTTGCGCACATGGCTGCTTATGTCCACCACTCCTCAGATTAGTGACTGGTCCCAGAGTCATTTTTCCTCTCATCTCCATGACGGCTTGATTGTTTTCCTTTTAATCCACTGCAGAGGTAAGAGAGACACTCAGTCAGAGATGAATGGAGAGAGGACAGAGGAAGATTGAAAGATAGAAAGGGAGAGTGTGTGTGTGTGTGAGTGTGAGAAAGTGAAGAGTGGCTCCACAATATAGAGATTAGATTCAAGTGGGTCACAGCTTCACCAGAGACAGACATTTATCCTCAGTGGCAGCAGACTCTTCTTTCTGCTCTCTCTCTCTCTGTGTTCTGTCCATCTATAACCTTCATGGTATCTTTCATATCTCTACCTACTATCACCCCCATTTGTCTAGTTTTCGTTCCATTTCCATCTCTTTCTTTGTCCTTCCTCTTCTCCAAACCCTCTCTTTTAGTCTCTTCTTTCTGCAGCTTTGTCTGTATCTACTGTACGCCCTTCTGCTTTCTTATTGTGGCCCGGTGCGTCGGACGCAGTGTGCAGAAGTGTGAACCTCTTATTGTGGCCCGGTGCGTCGGACGCAGTGTACAGGAGAAGTGTGAACCTCTTACACACAGTTGTGTGCGGTGCAGTGCTGGAGACGCATCCCGTTCACTTTACATGGGCTTACGTCATCCGTTGCCGAACTGAATTGTGGGTCGGTTGCGTCACGTTGCTCCCGTCGCTCACGTTGGGAAGTTCAGCTGTTGCTGCACCGACGGATGGCACTAGCCAATCAAATTATGAACAAGCAAACAACAGATGGCACCAGGTAATCAAATTACGGTTATACCTTCAGTCATTTGCATAGCTACCGTCGGGAACACCCACTGGCATGCATTGACGCCAGAGGCGCACCTTGTCAACAGGCAAGGCAAGCAACTGCTTGGAGCCCCGAGCCGCTATGGGGGCCCCCGACCTGGTCTCAGCGCGTTTGCCGGTGGGTCAAGCGAGGATTTCGTCTATAGAGATTGAATGATGTATTTTGCGTGCTCCTGTCCTGTTGTACAAACAGTACATCTGTACATATATAGGCCCCTTATAAACAGCAGATCTGTGTTCAAAAGAGTTCAAAGAATCCGCACATATTTAGGCTACTGTGGTAAACGTCAATCGAGGGTGCAGTGATGACGTTTCGGAGTTTGCCATTTAGCCATTTATGAATTTATAGTAGGCTAATGTTAATTGGCAGAAAGATTGAACATGGTTTGCTACATCTACGACAGTAAATTTCAGCTATCTAGGGACAGTTACAACTAGTTAAGCAAGGAGATGGTTAACGTTATCTTTGTATTAGGGCTGTCAGCCATAACATGTTAATCGCGATGCAGTAAGGACCAAGCATATGCGTTAATTTTTTAGAACCCGGTTCTAAAAAAAACACACCCTTTCTTCTTTGTTACATTGCTCCGCAACTGTTGCAGCGTTGTCATTAGCCTACCCCATTGCAGCGAGATGAAACCTATATTGCATGACAGAGCAGAAGTGGGGCTTTCCAACGAGACTACGCACTTGTTTGTACGATCAAGTACGAAAATAAAAAAAATCATGAAATTACATCAAATTGCATTACAGTCTATACTTCTCTGCGTTCACCTGCGCACCTATTACTCATGTTTGAATTACTCACGAACGCGTGATCGCATAGGGCAAGCATATCAGATGAAAGAGGAAACACAGGGCTATCCACTGGTACCATGTATATCGATCCTTCTGACTTATAAAAACAGACGAAGTGACTGCAAATTAATAACGTCATGTAGGGGCCTATAAACCAATAACGCTGCACACCCATTACTTTTCGTTTGAATTAGGCTACTCGCGGACCCGTGATCGGATAGATTATGCCACGCATGTCAGATAAAAGAGGAGACACAGAGCTATCATTGGATACCAAGTACATCCTTCTGGGTTATAAAACAGACGAAGTGGCAGCAAAATAATAACTTCATATAGCTGGACTTACCCAACGTTTGTCCGTTTTTGTGACAAAGCATGTTTATAATCCAACGCTATCGTGTTTTTCTCTATGGCAAAAAGCATGTTCATAATCAGGTTTTGAGATCCTAGCAAATTCCTGCATGGCATCCAATTCAAGGCTCACATTGCATACCAATTTGTTCAACAAAGAAACCCATTTTTTGCCTCTACTTTGTTCATGGCAATGCAGTAAAAAGTTTGTGTTATTGTAGAGAATCATTATGAGTGCATACACCACTAACACGCAAACTCGGATCAAGTCAGGCCAGATCAGTTTGTGTCACAGATATGGAGCGCAGAAAGGTAATTTTTCATCACTAAATAAAAAAAATGCCCATTTATTTCTGTAAGGTGCACACCACATATGTCTGTAAATTGCTCAGCCCCATCCTCCCACCATGGCAATGATATTGCCAGATTCAGGACAGTCTGCTCTACATACACATGTAAGGCAAGTCGAGCTGCCAGCTTGCAGTGGTGAGATACATGTCAAAATATAAAGAATTTTTATAATACGCTTTTTGTATTTTTATTATTTAACATAATAACCTGGTGATATAACATAATGGTGATAACACTTGTTGGTAGGGCCCCCTTGGAATTTTTGCTTGGGGCCCCCACAGACTAGAATCGCCTCTGATTGACGCAACTGTGTGTAGAAGCCCTTATTGTGGCCCGGTGCGTCGGACGCAGTGTGCAGGAGAAGTGTGAACTGTGAACTGTTCTGACAGGCCACAGATGCTGCAGCAGAACCTGCCACATCGACCTCATCTCATTCCTCCTTCCCTCCTGTATACTTCACTCTCTTTTCATATTTCACCTCATCACTCTTATTCACACACACATACAAACACACACACACTCTCTCTCTCTCACACACACACACAAACATACTCTCACAAATATATGCATATTTAAAAAAAAAAATCATGGTAACACTTTATAATAACTGCACACAATTCATCATTTATTATGACCGCCACGCAGCGAAGCTTTAGGTTTAGTCACACACACACACACACATACACACACACAAAAAAAACACACACACAAAACACATATACACAAAAACAACCACACACTCAATTACAAACACACAAAAAAGGAATAAAGTAGGAAATGAACACAATTTGACAAGCGTGGCTTATTTTTGGGGAAAAAATGTGCTGGACTGGGCGGCGGTCATATTTTGTACCGCTCTGCGGTACATCTAGTTAAATGCTGTATTCTTTGTTTGTAAAGCATTATTCCTACATTAATTCTCATCTGTAAATCATGTTTACGCATGTGTATGTAACAACTGTTAAATAATGGAAATATTACTTAATCAAAAACATATTATTGCATCATTTATTAAGTATTAACAATAATGTATAAACATATTTTAGATATAGGCTTATTTACTATGAACAAACCATGTATAACTGTGTGAACAAATGCTTTACTGATGATAAATTATGTATGAACAATAAATTACTAATGATGAACAAACCATTAACTAATAAGTAACAATGGCTTAATAAATGATGAATTGTGTGTAGTTATTATAAAGTGTTGCCAAAATCATTAAAGAATGTCTTCTGATTCCCAAACACATCCAAGCACAATCACACACACACACACACACTCAGAGCTGCACAAGCTGCACACAGTCACAATGGGAATTGGGACAAATACAGCTGTAAGAGGCAGATGGAGCAGCAATCCTAATGTGCAATGTGTTTGCAAAGTAATATTATTTACTAAGACATAATCCCAAATCCAAATAGGAACAAATAAATACATGTCTGATCATATGAGAGGGGCATGAGAGTACTGTACATATTTGTGAGAGTATGTTTGTGTGTGTGTGTGTGTGTGTGTGCAAGTGTAAGGACTGACCTGCTGATCATCTGAAAGGGACATGAGAGTACATATTTGTGAGAGTATGTTTCTGTGTGTGTGTGTGTGTGTGCAAGTGTAAGGGCTGACCTGCTGATCATATGAGAGGGACATGAGAGTACATATTTGTGAGAGTATGTTTGTGTGTGTGTGTGTGTGTAAGTATAAGGGCTAACAGGCTGTGAATGAAGTGAATGCTGAAGAGTAAGAGAACAAAGGGGGCTTAGGAGGGTCAGGAGAGATCTGAAGAGAGGGATTAACCAAGGATCTATGTAGCATGTATATATCTATGTATGTGGATGTTTACACCTATTTGTGTGTGTGTGTGTGTGTGCATCTGTCTATGTGTGTGTGTGTGTGCAACCACCATCTGTAATCTAGCATTTTTCTCTATATTTCCATAAGCATGTGATGGCTGTCCCAGCGCTTCACAGAGTTCCAGCATCTCCATAACGCATGGGTGCAGCTCCATCTCCACGCATGGGTGCAGTGTGGAGGGCAGGTCGCCGGGCCCCGTAGGCAGCAGGTGCAAGGTGAGCTCAGTCTCTTAGTCCCATATCATCAGCGTGAAACCCTCAAGGCGGCACTTCGCCCAAGTACTTAAATGACACGCCATGTTCCAACCAATTACCTTGGGGCAAGGACAGGACAGCCTCAGGCCCAAGCAAGGGAAGCACTTGGCCATGCAGAGCAAAAGGGATGTGATGAATGATAAGGCCACAGAGAAGTCAATGCCACTTTCCCTTGGAGCGCCCGCATTCAGGTTTGTACTTTTGTTCAGTTTGTATGTCTTTAGTGTGTCTTTTTTGCTTTGACCTTGATGCTAGAGATGGAATTGGTGTTGGGATAAAGACCGAAACATCTAATCTCAGTCACTGATTCGTCTTATGAGTTCAATGCTTTTTACCATTTTGTCATTTTATCAGGCAGTAGACTTGCGTTGCATTAACCAAAAATGTGGGAACCGTGTTAAATGAAAAGCAGCCATACTGATAGGATAACATACTGTAGAATAATTAGTCTGTAGATGATCTTCATGCTAGATGACTTTGACACTAACAATACAATCATCTGCGATCAACCAAAATGGTGTCTATGTTTTTCCTTTGACAGGTGACAACAAAGAGGAGGCGTTACTGAACATTTAAGAGAGCACATCCACTGGACACCACTTCTCTGTCTGCTGTGCATTCTTGAGTGTAGCTCTGGTGGTATCAAAATGCAGAGGCATTCTCCTGAACTTTCCAGGAAATTAAGTGTTTCTCTCTGTGTCCTGAGGAGCCAAAGAAGATGATTTCCCTGACTGAATCATCTGTTCAGAGAGGATTTGTTTTCTTTCTTGATGATTGGAAGAATGACATTCTTCTTCACAACATGCACAACAATAGACAATCTCTCTTGTTTAAATGCTTAGGGGCAGAACAGGCTGATTTTTTATTGAACAGTTTGAAGGAAAGCAGTGGAAAATATCTTGAACTTTGAAATACAGCATAGACACTTCATAGCTGTTTTCACATGTGACAGCCACTGAAATACATGGTGTGTCCAAGCAAAGCCATTATGTTCGCTCAGATGTCAGCTACCTCTCAAAAGACCTTAAGGATAATATGGCTTCTTTAAGTCGTATTCAAACGTTTCACTATTTCCAGGAAAACTCTTACCCCAGGCAGCTGCTTCTCAATCTGTGCCGTTGTCTAGCCAACGTGTCCTCTGGCTGAGTAGAACTCCATACAGGGCAATTAGTATCAGGTGCTTCTGGGATCTGATCAGTCCTGCAGGGTCTTCACTCATTTCTAATAAGGCAAGTCAATCACCTGTGGCAGCTTGGCTAAAGCAAATGAAGTCTGTGTGTGTCTCTCTTTGTTTGTGTGTGTGTGTGTGTGTGTGTAATTTAAATCAACCTTATTTGTGGTTGTAGATTTTCTCATAGCTCCTCTTCCATAGTTTTCAGTTTGCTACATAATGGAAGCAGATAATAGCCCTGTTTGAGACAACACTGTTGCAACAGTTTCCTTATGACTTATTGATGAGTCCAGTTATGTCCTATGCACTATTCATGATGTCATTAATATAAATTGACACAAATAATCTAGACCTGAAATCTTTATGTTTGCTCTTATTGATTTGCCTGGTAAAGGTCAAATAAGCACCACTTAAAGTGACAAAAATGCAGTGCATAATTTAACAATGTTTCTGTGCTCCTTTATTGAATTTAGTCCAAACTCATTAAAACAAGTTGTCTTCGTTTGGTACAGTACATTGAGGCTTGGGACCCATATTGAGCAGGCAAATGACAGGGTTATATTTTAATTTAGCCACATGGACAATCTGAGATGGATCACTTTGAGTAAAAGCTCTATAATACAAAGTTTGACAGCATGCCAGTGAATATAACGGCCACGGAGCTAAATAAAGATTCAATCTGTAGCACAAAGCGTCTGTTTCACAACTTGGCAACAAACCCTGCAGAAAGAAAGATCCTTTTCAATAAACCAGTATGCCTTTGAAATGAGATGCAAAGTTAGAAAGTTTGCCCAGACAGTGTGGGAAAAAGTGTCTTTCACATAATCCGAAACTACGGGGAAGAAGTTACTGCGAGGAGCCCCAACCTGTGGACATCTTTGGCTGATGAATAATAAAAATAGCTTAATGAAAGCATTTACTTCTGAGAACAGATCGTCCCTTTCTTAGACTGTGCTTTCCGCACAGGTATTTAGTTGTTCACAAGAATCTCCTCCCAAGCCGTGCCATGCTCCTTCACTCTGTTCAATACTGATTGCTCCTCATCCCAGATAAGAGGCATGACTTAATGTGTGGGAGTCAGTCGCTCATACTGTAGAGCCAACTGACAAGGCCTTTTCTCTGCCGTTAGATATAGACTCCCTTGGGCTAATACAAAAAATACAACATTAAATATTACTCAATGCTTAGTTCACTGCGTAGTTCATGCTCAGAATACCTGTTTGTGCTAATCCCTTCAACTCTTAAAAGTCTATCTAAATCCCCTCAGAGCTCCTCTGATTTGTGTCAAAAAGAAATTAAATGTTCAATGAAGGACCTCATGATGAAGTATTCATGGATGCACTTTAAGGGCTTCTTGGCTCCCAACTATTCAGTGATGCAAAACCACTAGAGCCCCAAATCATCTCTTGATGCTTTCCACCCTTTGGATGAAAATGACTATGCAGAAATAATCATCCCCACCACTATCAGAGGCAGAGGAGCATGCTGGAGGCAACATACTGTATCTCTGCTGGGTGGAGAGCTATTCTCAGAGCTCAGCCTCAGGGGGATATGGTGAGGACGTCAGACTGGAGATGGTTTGTGTTCTCTGCTCTTTTGACTGTGAAATAAATACTCAAGCATAATTAAGATTTACAGACCATCTGTGATCGTAATGGAAAAGGAGAGGTGCAGCTCACAGCACCATTCATTATGTGGATAGATATACAGTATTCACCAAGCACGGCCACTTCACCATTGTACAGTAATCCAACTTCACTTGGACACTTATGAAAACTGATGTTGGGGATTCTAGCTCAAGTGGTAGCCCAGACAAACAACAACATTACTGCGGCAAAAAAGAATACAGAATAAAAGGCCAATTCATTTTAAATTTCATTCCAAAATAGTTTGCTTGATTGATTTTTTTTAAAAACAGATTTAAAAAGTAAATGTGAAAATGTTTAAGGAGGCCGGGAAAATGAAAGTATTCGTGCAGACAACAAATCACCTGCTGAGCCTCATACAAGATTGCAAAGAAAAATGCACACTTTGTCTTGTAATAACAGTAACTCCTTAACTGATAAATTAAACAACATGAGAATGAACAGATTAAACAAATGAACAAAGGTGCAAGAGAAACTTTGTAATAGGTGGGTCAATATATCTAGAAAAAAATGACACCCAAATTGTTTTGAAAATGTATGCTCAAGAGCATATCATTCGTAGGCCTTCGAGCTTGCATGTATAGGTCTATGTAAATCACAAAGATCTTTATTGCCTGTAATATCCAGGGGTCCATGCCCAGCAAAAGGTCTCCAAATCTGTTACAATGTGCACCAATAAGAAGTTTTGAGGGTTGACAGAACTGAAAACAGGGAGACTGGATAAGAGAGAGAAAGCAGATGAGCAAACGAACTAACAAACAACAGATGTGTTTAGAATACATAGGATGAGACAGGATTAAATGAGATTAAGTGCTGTTGTCATATTTTTCTCAAATGTGTTTTCTTCACAGACCCAGAGAGAACACAGTGCCATGGCCAATTAAATGGAATCCGAGATGATAGAACAGGACAGAGTTGAACAACTCTAATTCAGTCTCATTTTGTGGAATCTCCTCCCAGAAACCTGTCCTTAGGCTCACGTTCGTGCAATACAAACACCAATGCATTAGACTGCTTCTCTTGTACAGCAAAGGGCTTAGAGCTTAACTTCTGAAGTGAATAGCCCAACCATAAAATTCATCCTTTGTGACATGCCAATCAAAGAGCATCAGATGCACGATAGCCATTAATTAACCCCTAAAACAGTTCCTATAGATACACATTCATACTTTTTTTTTCATGGCAGTAAGTATATAAGTATTTCATAAGTATATATACTCTTTTGATCCCGTGAGGGAAATTTGATCTCTACATTTATCCCAATCCGTGAATTAGTGAAACACACTCAGCGCATAGTGAACACACAGTGAGGTGAAGCACACACTAATCCCGACGCAGTGAGCTGCCTGCTACAGCGGAGCTCGGGGAGCAGTGAGGTGTTAGGTGCCTTGCTCAAGGGCACTTCAGCCGTTCCTACTGGTTGGGGTTCGAACCGGCAACCCTCCAGTTACAAGTCCGAAGCGCTAACCAGTAGGCCGCGGCTGAAATGGCTTGTATGTATCTCTACTCCCTCTGTGTTATCTCCACTGTGGGGAGCTAACTGCCCCTTCCCTTAACACTGTATCTTCACTGCCTACTTGCAGCATGGAGAGCCATTCACTGTCTGAAAACATTGACTTACATGCCACACAATGGAAGTTCTAATATTGGGGCAATTAAGCCCAGGTCGCCTAAAAGTTAATTTATCAGAATTGTAATGTATTCACTTTCTATTGCTTTGTACAAAATTAAAAACTCAATGGTAAGACAGATAGGATAATATGAATTCGGGTTGACAATGTTATTACAGCTAATGATGTTAATGTAAGATAGCTATCTTTGACATGTTAGCCGTCCTGTCTTGTGAAACTATGGGCAGATGTGTCCTGAGGAAAACTATTTTCCAAAACAATTCGGAATCAGGAGTCTGGGTTCCAATCCTTCTATTATCACGCAACAATGCCGAGCTCTGATTGGGTGCACTGCCCGTCTACACCAGACACAGGCCTACTCAGCCATGGGCGTATACTGTTTAGTTTGCATGTGATATGTCTTGTAACACAAAAACATCTATGGCCATGTTAAACAGTCTAGTCCCATGGTATTTTCCACACATGTCAAGGTCAGTACATTATGAGGGATGGCTCTGACCCCTCCAGTGCTCTTTCCCCCACAATTGCTCTTTTATTGTCAGGAACAGTTGCTTTGTAAGCATCCTAAAAGCCCTCTTTGCAGTGTATTTGTGAGAATAATGTGATGTTGAAATTGTGAATGCAAAATAATGAACTAAAGACTGGATAAAAACTAATTTGACTGTGTTTAACACCAGTCTGGCCCTCTGCATTCAGTCATTTTCAGTAGATGGCGCCATTGAAACAGACATGAGCCATCGCTCTCCGTGTCTCAAGTGGGCCATGACCAGCTGACTGCTGAGCATGGTTTGTCTGGATGCAGAGGAGAGTAGAGGAGAGGAGCGCTGACTGCAACCTGGGCTGGTGCTGAGAAAATGGTTGTCCTGTTTGGATGAGTTTGAATAGAATTGCACAAGAGACCTAAGGAGAGAACTGTATGTCACAGAGCAGAAAATGTTGACCACATGAAGGCCAAATGTTTCTCACACCCTCTCCTCTCACTTTGGGGGTGGGGGGCTGTTAAAGCAACATGATGTAGTTCTCTTGCCTTAAAAGAATGCCTTCAAACTCATGTTGATGCCACATAGAAGTATAACCAGGAGAATGGAGAGTGCTATTGTTAATGTGCGGCTAGAACACCTGGGCTAGCACCATGAAACATGTAGGGTAACATATTTTACTACATCTAGGGTAACATCTTTTACTATCTAGGGTATCATCTTCCACTATGTAACATCCTTTTTGCAGGTCAGTGTGTGAACCTTGTTGTTGATGTTGTTGTGTACCCTTTGGAAATGTACTAATTCCTACATTGTGTTTTACCTGCAGTAATTCCTGTTGGTTTGCCATTCATGCAATGTTACTGTGCTCATATACATTCAAAGTGAAATGCCTCCTGTCACCTAAGTGGGTTATCACTGGACCTTGCCTCTAGGGTTGTCTGGATAAATAATTTCATCGTCCACCCGGTTGGTTTGTAGTCAGCACATTGTAAAAGAAAATGCGAGCGATAAAGAGTTTAATGGAACAGGAGGACTTGCGCGTTATCTTGAGGATCAGAAAATGCATGCTCTGCTGAACAGTGATCTCCTCTGAACGCCCCAGAGCCCATTAGATGAGTCGTCGTAAAACAAAAAAGTCGGTCAGTGCTGACTTGGAGCCGGGAATTATGCCCTGCCCTGAAGGACCTTTAAAAGCCCACACTGGGGCATCCGCACTTAATGGAGAGTATTTTTCTGTTCCTGAAGTAGTCATTACACAGCACAGTCACATAGCAACCCCCTGCTGCACGCGCACACACACACACACACACACAGACAGTAAGAGGATGAAGTGTCTCGTCGGAACGCACTGGTCGTCAGACAGCGTCCTGCTGGCGAAAAGCAATCACCATCACTGACATTCAGCCAATGACACTCACTCACAGCTGACACGGGAAGGGGAGACTCAAATGCAGTGTTTCAGTTTTTAAATGTGCTTGTGATTATATGCAATCCCATTACATTGTATGTGTTTACCCATTATCTTAGACATGGGCGGATTATGATCTTTTGGGCCCCTGGGCCCAGATGTATTAAGGGCCCCCCATTTATTGTCGTATATGTGGGAGGGGGGGTTTGGGGGTCCTCCCCCAGAAATGTTTTAATTTGTTTGATGTGATTTCCTGTATTCTGGTGCATTTTGGGGATGGCCAATACTAAATTCAATCAGATTCATAGTCTACATCCTGATTTGTTGATATTGAGGCAATGATTCCATGCAAAGGCTTGGGCTTCAGGGCCCCCTGACCCCTTGGGCCCCTGGGCCTGGGCCCGGTAGGCCCGTGCAGTAATCCATCCCTGATCTTAGAGCCTAATATGAAATGGTCCCACAAGTATGATGTATGTGTGTAAGTGTGTGTGTATGTGTCTGTATATGTATGTATGTATCTGTGTCTATGTGTGTGTTTCTACATGTACACACTATTGCTCCTGTTGTGGCACCTTAATCAGTATCTGAGATGCATTATCCTGTGTGCCATTAAGATGCCATGGGTCTCTCTCTCTCTCTCTCTCTCTGTGTGTGTGTGTGTGTGTGTGTGTCTCTCTCTCTCTCTCTGTGTGTGTGTGTGAGTGAGTCTCTCTCTCTCTCTCTCTCTGTGTGTGTGTGTGTGTGTGTGTGTGAGTGTTTGCCCCCTCCATATGGTCCTGGTTGGCACAGCCCCAGCGGAGCACCAGGCCTTTGCGCTGACCGCTCAATCCCACCTGCACTGCTCCTTCATGGCCGTGTAATTTCCCCCTCTGGCAGGCGCGGACGGAGGGCTGAGGGCACAAGGGCACCAGGGCCGCATGTTAACAACTCCCACGGGTGGGGCCGAGCTCCCCCTGCATGTGTGTGTGTGCGTGTGTGTGTGCGTGTGGAGCCATGTCATGCTCTCAGCTCCACTCACCGGCTCCAGGAGCACACACGTGACGTTGGTAGTGAAATACTGAACTCAGTCCTCCAGCCTATTATTCCATTCATCCAGAGCAATAACTGTGAATTCTCTACAGGGGATGAATTAAAAAGAGAGTAAAATTCGTGCAATGTTTTATATTGTTTTATAAACGTGCAGGTAGTAAAACCGCTGGTTTATATTATTACAGATCTACAGTACAGTATAGCTTTAGAAATGCTATATAAAATAACCAAACCCCAAAAAAGTTTTATATCTTTGTAATAGTGAAGTGGCTCTTATCTGCACTTTTGCATGACACCATAGAGTCCATTTGTGTGGTATTTGTGTGTGTGTGTGTGTGTGTGTGTGTGTGTGTGTGTGTGTGTGTGTGTGTGTGTGTGTGGGGTGGGGGCTGACTGCTTATGAGGCAGTGAGGAGGAGAGATAGAGATAGAGGCTCCCCCAATAAAGCCGAGCTGTTTGACCAGTCACCTGCTGAACACACTAATTACACACTGAGAGATGCAGACGAGAGCAAGGGATAGATAGAGAGAGAGAGAGAGAGGAGAAAGGATAGAGAAAGAGGGCTAGAGGGAGGGAGAGGAGCTGAAACCACGTGGAAGGCACAGAGGAGAAGGAAGTGATTGGAGAAAGAACGAGTGATAGAGAGAGTGGGAAAGGGGGGTGGAGGAGGAGGGAGAGAGAGCTGATGGGCCCTTAAGCAGGCCGGAGGTGAGGCCAATGAAGATGGAGAGAACAGCGGATATGGGGCGGAGGGAGAGAGGGAACGATGGAGACATTTGTGTAAGGAGGTGAGGAAAGGGGATTGGATGAGTCCTCACGGCCTCCATTGTGAGCTAGAGAAAGGGGGAGGAGGGAGTGGGTAATAACAGACTGCCTTCATCTCCCTCCAACCCACATTACCATCTCCCCCCCCTCCTCCGCCCACATAGGTAACACCGAGCACAGGCTCCGTAATTAACCTCACATTACAAAGGAGCCAAAAGTGCAGTAATCCACAGGACTGCTCCCACATTCAGAAAATGAGCTTTCGCAAAAGAGTGAAAAGAGAAAGAAATTGTACAAATAGAAGGAAATAAATAAATAAATAAAACGGTACCACAACCCCATTATTATGTGGCAGGGCTGGCGGCACACCTGTTATCAATTTCTCCGGGGTCCTGGCTTCTGAGGACAATAATAGCATTTCCTGGGGGTGTGCTTTATTCCCTTGTCTTCCTCTGCTGTCTTTCTTACAGAAATGATTGCTGTCCCACACAAGTAGATGCACACTTACCTGGACACATACACACACGTCACACAATGACATTTGATTGGGTTGATGATGATTTATGTGTATTCATGCATATTCATCAGTAACACAGTGGTCATGACAGACCCATACAGAAATGCTTTCAGAAAGATGAGGTTTTATTGAAAAAATGCTACTGTGGCCTAATCCTTGTGCAAACGAGTCTAAATAGCTTACACTGCACTCACAGGCACACTGAGCAAATGACAAGCGGATTTGAGGAGATGCACAGCAATACAACCAGACGTCACACAAAACACAGTGCAAACACAGCCAGATGTACACACACTCTCTCTCACACACATTACACACACAATCTTTTTCTGTCTATCCTGTTCACTCCTGCATCTCTCTCTCTCTCTCTCTCTCTCTCTCTCTCTCTCTCTCTCTCTCTCTCTCTCTCTCTCTCTCTCTCTCTCTCTCTCTCTCTCTCTCTCTCTCTCTCTCTCTCTCTCTCTCTCTCTCTATATATATATATATATATATATATATATAAATAAAAATATATATATATATAAAAACTCTGTCACACACACCAAACAACACCAATGCTATAGATTATATTATTAGACAAAAGCCTTACTAGAAAACCATGCACAAAATTGTGGACAGATACACATAATCGAACACCATACAGTCTTGTCCAACAAGCAGCAAAAAACTAAAACATTTGCCGACATGAGTAGACATGGAACACCAGCTCCAAATGATATAGTTGCCTAGCAATGTCCAAGCATAAACAATGTGAAACATTGATTTTCTTGATGCTTTGTATTGTTTGTTTGCATGTCCAGTTTAGTCTGAGTAGGCACTTAAATGTGCATATTTTTATATTCACACAACCTCATCAGTGTCTCCTCCTGCCTTTATGCCACACGCTGGTGTGAAACCTTGTAGGTAGGCATTCACATCTGAATTCTGAATCCCAAAGTACAAGCAAGGTCCTGATTCTCCATCTGACTGCTATGGTTGATATCTGGTCATTTAAATGTGAGAGACGCCAGCCTCTAATGAGATACCAAGGCTATCAAGTCAATATGTCCAGCCAGTATCAACTATAACAAATTAGTTTAATACTTTTTTTTCTGGGAGGATAAAAATGTGATGCATTTTTATCAGATGAAATGTGCCTGGTGGTAATGGTCTCTACCATTCTAATGCCAGTAAACATCATTAAGATATGGACATGAGGGGACTTGCAACACAAACTCATTTACCTGGTCCATGGTGTTTAACCCAGCTTGGATTGTGTCGTTGTTTTCTGCAGGAGGCTGATGAGTTTGTTTTTCATACAACTCCATTAGGGCAGAGGTTTGCTCACAACACAGCAGGAAAAAGGGTTTTGTTTTGCTGTTGTTGTTGGGGGGGCTGCATGAATGACCCCAACTCACATCCACCACCGGAAGTATGACAGACATTACAGTTTCGGTGGTGGTAGGCGGGGGAGGCATGCGTTTTCATTTTAGTTGCTGTGTTTTTCTTAATGCGATTAGTATGGCCATTAGAGCAGTGTGGAGTCTCAGTTTCAGAATGCTGCAGGATGAGACCCAAAGACATACTGGTTTCCAAGACTTGCTCACAGAGCTCAACTGACAGGTGTTTCAGTTTTTTACAGTGTATGGTTTCAGTGCAGATGTCCGTGACAACTTCTCAATCTTCCACGTTAAATTGCTACCTGGCGGCGGTGCTTTTTCCTTCTGTGTCCCCCCCTCTTCACAGCATGTTTGATTGCTTGATGGATGCAACTGTCAATCAGAAGCTGAAGACCTCCCTCCCCAGCACTTCTTCCTGGACTCTTCGCTCAGCGTTTGATGGACAGTTCTGATGGACTGCACTCTGCTTCATGTAAATGCTCTAAATATGTCATCTCCCTTCACGGTGGCGAGTGCCAACCATATGAAGACGTTTTTTCCTCGCGAGCGCCCAGCGGAGGCCTGGATCAGGCCCCTGTCTGGCAGAAACCGGCACCAGCTCAGGAACCGGCTCTGCACTGCAACAGGGAACCGCACCTACGCCGCCTCGGAGTCTGGTGTCACCCCAGTTCTCGACCATCCCCTTTAGAACACGGGTAGAACACTTCATTATAAAAAGGACCAAAGATCCAAAATGTGGAAGGCGAACCAGAGCGAACGTGGCTCTGGAGCCCATGCGAGGTGCAGAGGCCCAGTGCGGAGGGAGGTGGTGGCAGTTGGGAGCGTCATGGCCGCCCCCCAGGTCCAATCCCAGCCTAATTGTCTGGCAGCCGCCTCCGCCGTTCTAATCGAATGACCTGGAGAGCAGACAAGATAGGGTCTCGGAGCTGATGGCCCGCTCCATCCAACTCGGCAGGATGTAATTGCACGACCTCTAGCTAGACAGGAAGCATGTAATCTAATGACCTGGAAGTGAATGGGCAGTGAGGCTATGAAGTAATGACCTGGAAGAGCACAAAGGTGGAGGGGGGCCGATGGGGGTAGGCTAATGGTGGTGTTTCGGGCGGGGTAGATTTTGGAGCGCGGTGAGAGGCGCTTTTGCCATGTGGCATGACAGACACACAGACATTGGAGAGAACACCCAGCATGGAGGGCATCTGCTGTACTATGCCATGTCTTTTAAATGCCCCGTAAACTGAGGGAAATATACAGACACAATATATAGATATACAATAAATATATACAATATATTTATATTGTATATTGTTTGTATATAATATATATATGTTTGTATTATATGCACACTTACCTGGACACACACACACACACACACACACACACACACACGTCACACAATGACATTTATGTGTATTCATGCATATTCATCAGTAACACAGTGGTCATGACAGACCCATACAGAAATGCTTTCAGAAAGATGAGGTTTTATTGAAAAAATGCTACTGTGGCCTAATCCTTGTGCAAACGAGTCTAAATAGCTTACACGCATGAGTCTGCACTCACAGGCACACTGAGCAAATGACAAGCGGATTTGAGGAGATGCACAGCAATACAACCAGACGTCACACAAAACACAGTGCAAACACAGCCAGATGTACACACACTCTCTCTCACACACATTACACACAATCTTTCTGTCTTTATATGTCTATCCTGTTCTATATCTCTCTCTCTCTCTCTCTCTCTCTATATATATATATATATATATATATATATATATATATATATATATATATATATATATATATATATATATATATATATAAATATATATATGTCTACACACACACAAAACAACACCAATGCTATAGATTATATTATTAGACAAAAGCCTTACTAGAAAACCATGCACAAAATTGTGGACAGATACACATAATCGAACACCATACAGTCTTGTCACTTGTCAAATATATATTTATATTGTATATTGTTTGTATATAATATATATATGTTTGTATTATTGTGTTAAAATAAGTTTGCACTGCCTTGACAGTCATGTCAATAAAGCTCCTTTGAATTTAATTGAAAGAGAGAGAGAGGGATAGAGAGAGAGATGGAGAGAAAGCGCAAGTATGTTTTGTGAGGCCTTGTGAGTCTAAGAAGAAATAAAGGTATACGTTTCCCTGACCCAGCTTCTCAAAAAACACAAAGTGTGCAAACTGCCGCACATGCATGCACACACACAAACACACACACGTTAAGGATACACAGTGTTACATCAATGTCAGAGAGAACAAATGACTATATTCACATACAGGTTTTACCCTTTACTTTGTTTGTTCAGGCCTATAGCAACACTAAAAGAAGAGAAAATAGCAAGATACTTCATGCTCACACATGTGCACCCAAGCGTGCACACACACACACACACACACACACACACAGGAGTCACATGTGATTAATGGCTCTAGAGAAGACGACAAAAGGTTAGAATCATGATTCATTAGCATCGCTGTGCGGATGACTGATGCTGACACATAGGGAGGGCAGTCTGTTCAGTCTGACAGTCACACACACACATAGAGAGAGATACCCTCACACAGGAACACACACACACAGACTTGCTCCCTCACCTCCCTGCCGCCATGCCATTTCACACTGACCTCTACCTCCCACGATACCCGCCAGATGTCCTCGAAAGCTAAGCGTGTGTGTGTGTGTGTGTGTGTGTGCTTACACGTCAGTGCCAGTTCAGTCCAATGTGACTGAATTGTCCATTAGGGATTTTATGTTGGAAAACCAGTGGAGAGCCCATGTTGAATCATTATCTATTGATAACACTATTAATCCTCTTCTGCATGCCTCTCTAACCCTTTCTTACATGCACCTACTCTCCTGCACTTTATTCCTCTATTCCCCATCATTACACACACTGATCAAACATCTGTGATCAAACACTGATCATCTGTCTGTCTATCTATCTATCTATCTCTCATCCCTCTGGTACTCTTCTCTCTGCCTCCTCGTGAGTTGTGATCCTCTCAGAGATCCTTCCACCTGCTGTCCACCACTAGACGACCAGATAATCCCCTTTCAGGACCAGCGTCCAGCTCCCTGCCCTCCCTGGGCACTCGAGTCCACAGCAGGGCGAGCCTGCCGCCAGGAGAAGTGTCTGTCTTTGCTGTGGCCGGTCCCCACAGAGCAGCGGGGCCACGGAGGCAGGGTCCAGTCCAGTCGAGCGAGACCCAGAGATGGGGTTGCATATAGATGTGTGCCCTGTGGTCCAGGGTGGAGGGCTCCACAGCGGGTCAGGTCGGAGCCAGAGACCCAGAGATGGGGTTGGAGTGTGTGTGTGGTGGGGACAATGGCCGTGCTCTGTGGGGGCCTGTCAGTGTGACAGAGCTGTGACTTTCCACATCAGTGTGTGTGAATGAGTTTGTCCGTGACTCCTCACCCCTCCCTGCTGGCTCAGCGCAGTTTGGTCGCACTGGTCAAATTGTTGTGAGTGTGTTCATATTGTCAGTGTGTGTCTATGTGTGTGTGTGTGTGTGTGTGTGTGTGTGTGTGTGTGTGTGTGTGTGTGTGTGTGTGTGTGTGTGTGTGTGTGTGTGTGTGTGTGCATGTGCGCGCGCGCGCGTGTGTGTGTGTGTGAGTGTAATCTCATGGCTCAGCATGCATGCAGGGCATCAGGATCATACCCAGACTGAGACTGTCTTGATTTCTGTCTTTGCTATTCCATTTCTCTCTCTCTCTATTTTTCCCTCTCCCATCCCACGCTCTGCTGCTGACGACACCATCCAGCCAGCCATGACTCAGATGCTCTCATACTGCCTGCCATTACAGTAAAGGAGGGATGGAGGGAACGAGGCAGAGAATGAAAAAGAGTGAGAGTGGGGTATGAGAAAGCAGAAGGAGGAGAAGAGCTGTTACAGGCAGGTGTGTGCAACTGATGACAGACAGGAATTTGCAAATCAGAAATTCTAATGAGGAACCATAACCATGAAAAAAGTTACCTGAGACCAAAGTTACCTGATATCTAAAACAGCGAGTTAGGAAATGTTTGGGCCAGAGAGGACTGTATACCTAGTAACTGTTTGGGATTAAATGGGTCAAAATGAAAGTCAATAGTTCCATGTCATCCTTGTCAGGCTACCAAGTTTTTTGCAGCCCGGTATTTTAGTGCCCCAAATAAATAAATAAAATCCGGAAGAAACAAAACTCTGACTAATCCTATATGACCATCGCTCCACCTAGCTCCACTCATCCATCTGGAACCGATCCATTGGAATGGTGTTTTAGAAAGCTGGGCCTAATCAAAAAATGCTTGCATATGATTGAATAAGCCACTTGTCCGTCATCTATTGACGTGCTACTTCAACCACTCACATCGAAGCCAACCCGTGACGCTGATAACAGTCTCACGGTCGCTTCTCCACTACGTCACATCTATGACCGCCGCTTCACTTGTGTGGTGGTCATAATAATCAATGTTTCATCGAAATCAAAGGCATATGCCATTTTTTGAGTATTCTATTGCTGAATTTCAAACAGGGCCGGTATCGGAGAGCCTCTCTTGAAAAACATAAAACACTAAATAAGTGGAAGCACTCTGTGCTGTATTTTAGTGGGCGAGTCTGGAATATCCTATGCCATCAGGGAATGATTGGCCATCAAGTGATCATTACCTGCATATTACAGATGTCATCCTGTGTTATTTAGTAGCTTTGTAGCAAGGGGCTTTGTGGCCATTTCTGCACCCCAGAAATACACCTCCATTAAATTTGTAAATTAAATGTACTATCAAATAAAGTGAGAGTTTGAAACTAGACACTATTGCTAAATTAACTGTCCAATCAGCTGCCACAGTTGGAGTTTAAGGGACTGACCCAGGCACTCTTTCACAGATAGATAAACAAAGCAGTGATAAAAGCAGGCCGCAGTGGTGAGGTGTGCTATCAACACATTCATAAAGCCTGTTAGCATCCCAAAGGAGAGGCTGAGGAGAGTCAGGGATGAGTTATGCTGGAGTTCTCATCTTTCCCTTCAGATTCTCTCTATCTTTCTCTCTCTCTCTCTCTCTCTCTCTCTCGGTAAGGCCATTTACACACACCACACCAAAACAGTGACATCTCCCTGGCAACAAGACATTGCAGCACAGGTTGGAGAGAGAGAGAGAGAGAGGGAGAGAGAGGAAGAAGAGGGGAAGAAAGGACAGATAGTGAGAGAAAAGCGAATATAAAAGAGGCTATAGGACTGAAAGGGATACAGTTAAAGAGAGTAAAACAGAGCAAAGGGAGATGTGAAGGAGAAGAGGGTGAGTAAAACAGAGGGGAGACTGAGAGGAGGGGGGAGAGGAGAGCAGGGGAGGGGGGACTGAGAGGAGGGGGGAGAGGAGAGCAGAGGAGGAGGGGAGACTGAGAGGAGGATGGAGAGGAGGGGGGAGCAGAGGAGAGGGGAGAGGAGAGCAGAGGGGAGACTGAGAGGAGGGGGGAGAGAATGTGGCCCCTTTTCTTTATGCAGACGCCGGGAGACACAGAAATGCAGGGAAATATGACAGCAGACATCTGGCTGCCTCTGATAATGCTGTAATGAGGGACAGCACTTGTGTGTGTTGAATTAACCCTTAACTGCAACTGTGTGTGTGTGTGTGTGTGTGTGTGTGTGTGTGGCAGACAGAGTGAAAGAAGGAGGGAAGGGGAAAATTAGGCAGATGAAAAGTGCATATGTTTGAAAGAATCATCTGTTTCTAAATGTGTATTTGCGAGAATGTTTGTGTGTGTGTGTGTGTGTGTGTGTGTGTGTGTCTTCTTAAGTCTTCATTAAGTCAGTCTTAATGTGTTATGAGAAAAAGTTACGCGAGTGAGACAGACAGCTAGAGAGAGAAAGAGTTGCTGAATACTTGACAGCAAAATATAATCCGAGTTCAAGGGATATGACACAGGTAAAACTCAAATACATTAAGATAACAACACAATGGGAATGTTATCAATATAGGCCGGACAAAATTGAATATCCAAACACATTCAACTAACAATTTAAATCTATTATGAATTAGCCATATCCATTAGAAATGAGAAATTAGAAAATGAACTTCTCACTGAATAAGTGCACACTCCCTGGCCTTCACAAGCCAGCCTGGCTTCCTAGAGAAGACTGGAATCCATGCATTTCCACTGAATTATTTTTGGAATCTGAAAAAAATAACGAAAGGATGGAGGGAACATAACAAAGCTTGGAGTTATTTCAGATGGGCTACTGTAACCTGCGTTGTGTTCGGATCGGGAAGCGAGTGCGCTAATAATTGAGCCAATAGCCCAGGCTACTGGCTCGCATGCCAGCAGCACTCTTGAGGCGTCGGGGAGTGAGGTTTACAAAGGTTCCACAAGCACAGCTAAGCTAGCTGGCATCCGTTACACTCACCCCCCTAAACCTCACTCCCGATCCGGGTCACGGCACCAATGTAACCTGCGTTGTGTTGAACCTGCGCCGATTCAGCCCCTGCACACCCGGACTTCGAACCAGCGAAACAGCAGCACCTCGGATCGAGAGGCAGGTGCGCGCCTAACAATTGAGCCAATAGCCAAGGCTACTGGCTCGCGACATGCTACCAGCAGCACTCTTGAGGCGTCGGGGAGTGAGGTTTACAAACGTTCCACAAGCACAGCTAAGCTAGCTGACATCCGTTACACTACAACAAGGTAGACAAAATTGTGGTGCTTAAAACCTTAGCGCAGCTGGAATAATGCTTAGGCTGATGTTAAAACGCACGCGATGTTTAAAGCCATACACAACGGTAAATTGGAACAAAACTAAAGGTAACTTTAGCCTTTATAGGGCTGTATAAAGTTGTCCAAATTAATAGGTCATAATTAGGCGTTGTTGTTGTAAAGATATTGCATGTAGATGTTGTACTATATAGGCTACTAAATTTTTAGGTCACCAATGCACGAACAAAACCGGAAATGGACAAATATTATCAAGGCTTTGAATGTTTCTGCCTGTGCACAGGGTGTCTGTAGATTGGTGTAACGCGATTTATTCATGCAGGCCTGTGGTCATGCATGCACCCTAAAAATAGCATCTGCATTTGCGCCACAGACTTTAGACCAGGGAGTTCCTGGTCTGTGGCGAATTGTTTTTGAAACTGCAAAATATCAACAGTGAGCGTTTCGCCCGAACACCGCCCGTCTTTTTCGCTGAACCGCCCGGTCGTCATTAATCGAATTCCCTAATTTACAGGTGCGATTACCTGTGGAGGGAAAATTCCAATATCGTTGACTGCAAAATAGGAAAGACAAAAGCGCGAGTATACAAAGTCAATTGCGCTGGGACGCACGATAGAGCCCTACAAGAGTTTCACTCGTACACATTCCAGAATTTGCATAAAAATAAAAGCATAATAGAAGAGCATGTTTAGCGAAGTCTCTAGCCAGGGTCCTGAAGTGCTTTATGGAGTCGTGCTGTAGTCGACGGCGCAAACAGGAGTCGGGCAGGATTCCACCATACACCCCTTTATTCTTTAACCCACCACCTCGAGCGGAGTAAGGGCTTCTACATACTCGACGCACCCGACCCGGTGTAGCGACACCGTGGCGCCAAAATGGCGTCAAAATGGCGTGATCTTGATGGCGCCAGCCAGGATTTTAGCCAGGTAGCGGGTAGCGCACCACTCATTTTTTCAGACGAAGCCGACAAAGCGGAAACAGGAAGATGGACTAGTTCGAGGGCAAAAGAGAGTTGCAGTGTTTTGTTACAGTCGTGAATTTTTAATAGTTTGCTGGATAAGTTAACAAAGTTACCAGCGAGAGTTGCAACACATGGAATTAAGAGGAAAGAATAAAACAATTTATTTTCAAACAAAGGATATCTATTAAGGCCTGAACAAAATCTCTTTCCACTTCAGGAAATTACACAAACTCAGCCAGCTGCTAGCTAGCTAGCCAGCTAACTAAACTGTTTAAATTATTAAAATTTCCCTCGGGATGACTAAAGTATCTATCTATATATCCATCTATCTATCTACCTGTGTGCATACCTTGGAAACTAGATGATAATGATGGTGGTAGTTGTGAATAGTAGCAACCAAAGTCTGAAGTACCATCACAGAGGCTAGCTAATAGCAGAGCCCGTTTACATTCTCTGCTACTAGTGTTTCTTAATGCAGCTTATTCTGCTGTGTAACGTAGTTAGCGTTAATCTTTTTTACACAACAGCGACACCTCTGTTCAGGAGAATATTGCAACTAGTGTCATGACCACGACGCGCGAGTATAAATGGTTATAAACGGCGCTTCTGTGACGTCACATTGTCGCGCTACCGGTCGGGTGCGTCAAGTATGTGGAATGTTTAACGCTGTTGCTGCAACTTCGGCAGGTAGACTGCGAATAAGTAACCTGACTGATTGAAGAAGGAGGCGTGGCAAATCATGTGATTGTTTTAGTAAATAGTGCACTCATTTTAGTGAATATCTTGCAACGACACCTCAGGGTTCCGTTACTGTAAATAGAGTTCATCTGCCTCTTATTAGAGTTTATCCACCTCTCAAAAGAGTTTATTCACCAGTTGCAACTTTCAACATTCAAAAATCACACTGCATTTTCCACATTCACAATATGTGCACTCATCAACACTCCATTTACAGTAATACCACTGGTATTGGTATAAACATTGGACAATAACCTCCACCATCTTCAAACATGTTCTAAATGCCTAGGGGCAGTCGTGGCCTACTGGTTAGGGCTTTGGGCCTTGGCCTGGGCTTCGGGCTCGCGAGGGTTGCCGGTTCGATCCCTGACCAGTAGGCACCGCTCCCCGAGCGCCGCAGCTCACTACTTCGGGTTAGTGTGTGCTCTGTGTGTTCACTAATTCACGGATGGGATAAATGCAGAGACCAAATTCCTTGTATACTGACACGGAGCTACCTCACAAAGACACGGAGCTACTCAAGTATACTTGGCTGAGAAACCTGATTTACATTCACATTTTAAAAAATCCAATACCACATGGCACAGTCCACCTTACCGTGATTCACAGAATTCATAGTTTACCCACCTCTTACTTTACCACTGAATATGAGGCTGCACTGAAATTTACATGTCAAATGTTAGGAGGGTCCATTCAAAGCTGTGATAGCATGGATGACCTCCCCCCCTCCCCTTCTCTCCCTGTCTCTCTTTTGTATAAAAATCACCCTGCCCCATCAAGGTCTTTAGTGCAAGTGAGGGGAGGCAAGAGAAAATACCAGGGTGAGTATAAGACAGAAAGAAAATGTTAGAGAAAGGGAATATGAAAGCAGGACAGAACATGAGTAGGAGACAAAATGGAGGAGATGGGGTAGTGTGTAAAGGAGAAGAGAGGATGACAGAATAAAGAGAGGAAATCAGAGGAAATGAGGAGATAGAGTGAAGGGAAAGGAGGGGTGGAGCGAGGGAAGATGAAACTAGAAAAAGAAGGAGGAAAACTCCTCTAGGGTTGTACTCTTGCTGTTTATGTGTCAATGTCCTTCAGTGCAAAAACAAATCCATAGCATCGACCACAAGCTTGCCGTGAGGAGACACCATTTCCTCAGTATCTTTAATTTGTGTCTGTGCCACGTACAGTACAACACACACACACACACACGTCCTCCACAGCTTTATTGATGCATCATCCTTATTAGTCTCACAAGGAGTTGCAGTTTATTATTTGTTTTAAAAAGAAGAGTCTCTGATGTGGAGTTCTGTTTCTCTGATTTTATTTGTTTATTTCCTTTATTCAAGAAACCAGCTATCCTTCTATGCTCTGACACTTTCAAGAAACAAATACAACCTATAGACCCTTTCAACAATAAAAACAAAAACAATGATTGAACGTTCTATTTGGTTCCCAATCTACTTACTCTGCATTAAGATAACATATGGAATGTTTAAGCAATATAGCAGATCGTGATAGATGGGATTGGTCATGGATATTCCCACGGCTGTTGTTGCCTGTGCCACTTCGCCTCCGCCTCGTGGCTTCGGCGAACAACACCGATGGGAATATCCATGACCAATCTGATCCATCAATATAGTGCTATATTGCTTTAATTCTACCACAAACTAAATAATCTGAAAACACCCCAATATTGTTTAAAATGTTAATTTCGACATGGTTCTTACGCATCAAAAACAGTTTCCTTTTCAATAGACAGCGTCTTGGTTGCTAGGTAACCAACATTCCAGATCGCTCTTCTGGGTCTTTGTGGTTTCACGTGTCTTCTTGAAAGAAATGTTGAAAGTCGGGCTGAAATCACATTCATATCTAGCTTTGCTGCATGCATGTTACAAGGACACTGGGCCATGTTATGTAAGGGACATGGTACTGCAAATAAACGGAAACATAGCCTACATTGCAGAACCACTCCAACTTTATTAATTTATGGTGAATAAATGTTACACTACTGTGCACAGCCCCATATGTTTTTCTGACCGCGATGCTAGCACGTTAGCAGCGTTAGCTAACTATGCTAACGTTAGTTATCTACAAGTCTCCTCAAGTGACAATCATATTATAGGCCCTACACAATGCTGGCAATGCTGAGAACAATTAGCATCCTCGTTTATCTTACTTACATTGAGTTGACTGTGTAGCTTAATCCACAGATGTGGTGAAGCACTGTTTCGTTATGGTTTGCTAAGGAGTAACCCATTGCTTAAAATAGTGGAGAGCTGGGATGAGAACATTGTGTCAAATCTTAGCATTGTATCGTGGAGTGATTTATTATTAGCTGTGCAAAGTCTGAGTTGAAATGTCCAGGGATATTCCAACTCATGGAACGTCTCTCGGCCAATCAGAAACAAATAAATAGTTCCATAGAACCCAATTGTTGTATAATAAAACGGAAGCCTTGTGGGGCCAACTATGATGCTGATAATGGAACCCTCTTGAAAGGGTCTATATGCTTTTGTTTTTGCCAAGTTCAGCCCATAGACTGCACTTTATGTCAAAAGGAAATGATGTGGCATCATCACTACTAGTCTCACTATGGGAGTTTGCTATGGAAGTTCAGATGTCAGGGCAGTGGTCAAAGAACTATACGGGGCAACAGAGTTGGCCACATGTGGGGCTGCAGTCATGCTATGAAGCTAAGCATTGAACTTTCAACTTTCAAAATACAACGCGAGCGTATTTAATTGTCAGTTAAGGCAAACCGTTTGTGTTACCATAGGAACGAGATAGAACTTATTATGGTCTGAGCGTTGCGTTACACTTGCCGCTGCCGCTTGCTGCTGGCCAACGTGATCCCTGCCTTAGCAACACTGACACTGGGCTCCCCCATAAACACCTTCCTCCATTTCCTTCTCCACGTCCTCTCTCCGTCCACAACGCAGTCCAGTCCGTCCCCATCTCATGAAGCTCTGAGTATATGGGGAGGTTAGAGATATCCACTTCTATAATAACTCAGAGCAACTTCAAAAGAAATGTCCAAAGTAAGCCCTTTTTGATTCATTTTTGTTAGCGTAATAAATCATCTGTTCAGGTAAGAAAACATTCAGCAAATATGCTGCAGATGTTTGAAATCCTTTGATCATTCCTGAAGTCTGCAAAATGTAAGCACTGGAGAAAGTGTGAGTGTGTGTTTATGTGTGTGTGTGTGTGTGTGTGTGTGTGTGTGTGTACAGTATGTGTGTGTTTGTGAGAGAGAGAAATTGGAAATGAGAGGGAGGACGCGAGCACCAAAAACACTCTCAAACAACTCTCTCCTCCATCTCCATCTCCATCTCGGCAGCTCTCTCAACTCCTTTCCTGCTCCTTCCTTTACCTCTACAGCCAAGCTCCTCCACATCACGCCGCTCAGGCCAGGACAAGGCCTGCTTTCCAAACAGCAGCAGATTCTTAGGCTCTTAACCGATGGGTCACTTAGTGACCACTTCTGTTCCAGCGTCACTGAAAGTTAAGAGTCGTGTTTGTGTAAATGTTCACAGGGAAAGATACCAAAGCTAATCTGGGATGTGAAACTTAGGCTCCTGCTTGTCAGACAAAATAAAGTGTTACATGACAGCATCTGTCTTAAGCCATTCTGTTCCCACAGCAAATTCTCAGACTCGTTTCAACATGTCAATCATGCAGAGAATAGAGCCCTGATGAAGGTCAAGATGACATTTTTTTAAATGATTCTATATTTGAAATGTCTGGCCAAGCATAATGAAACACGACAGCATTTGTATTGTTCCCATCACCTATGTTGACTAAAGTGGCTGGCTGACCTCAGGTGGGATCTTTGTGTGTGAAGTTGGATATGTAGCCATGGAGTACTGAATTCCGATCAGTGATTACTTTAGGTGCATATGTGCAGACAATTAGAGTTAGATCCCAGCACACTAATGCCTTTTATGCTTTTATCCCCATCACTATGTCAAAGATACATTTCATCTCATGACTTCCGCCAGGTGCCCCTCCTCTGCAGAGATGAATGTAGATACGTATACGATTTAATTGTGTTCGTAATTGTAAGCAGCTGAAGCACAAGGCTGATTGTTATATTTTCCTTGGCGCTTCACCTCGCTCGCCTGTGTGCATGATGATGATAAGCAGCATTCACGTAGAGAGCTTTAGACTGTGATATAGGCTGGCCGCAGATGCAGCAAGGCGAAGCTTGAAGCACTTCTGATTACGCACCACCACAGTCATTTCAATTGATTACATTTTGTTGGGGGAAAATGGACAGACTACTCTCGCAGTGAGTGGCGTTGAGCGGCAGGCGATGAAAATTGCTACCCATGCTACCGCAAGAGATGGAGCGCCAGTGTGGCCACAACAGCCACTGCTGATTCCAGCCCAAACATTCTTTTTTTTTGCAGAGAATGTTCACTGAGCTTATTTTAAGTCCTCGTCCATGAAGGGAGGATTTGCGAGTGTGTGTGCGTGCGTGTGTGTGTGTGTGTGAGCGTGAGTGTGTGGGTGTGTGTGTGTGTGTGTACTGGGCAGGAGGGGGACTGTGTGTTTTATTTGTTTGTCCTGCTCTTGAAAATACTTGTCTGTTTGTATTGTTGTGCATAACAGTGTGCTTGTATTACCAAACCATTCGTGTGTCTTTTAAGTGTGTGCATGTGTGTGTGTGTGTGTGTGTGTGTGTGTGTGTGTGTATGTTCCCATTAGTGTGTGAGTGTGTGTGCTGGCGTGCGATAGTGCTGCTGCTAGACAGATAGCAGTGGCAGGGCTTCATCACGCCCCCTGGGCCCTGCGTCTGCGGGGCGCTATTATCTATGCATGTCAGACGGGCCGCACGCCGCCAATCTCATCTGGACCTGATAAATATCATTACCTGCTGCATTTGTTTCCGTCATTATTCCCCTCCACCAGGCCCACGCCGCTGCCTGCCGTCGAGATGAGGGGCAAACGGAGGGAGGCGACAAAATAAATATATAAATAAGATAAAATAAGCAGGTGTCGTAATGAAATACGAGTGAGAGTAGTTTGCCGCTTTTTGCTGAGGTTGCAGTGTTATGAAAAGTTTCCTGCGCCACACTGAAATTTAATGTGTCTTCCCGCCTGGCGATGGAGAGAGGGGGCGAATGTGTGTGTGTGTGTGTGTGTGTGTGTGGAGAGGGGTGGAGTTCAAGAGTTCAGGAGATTCGTAATACATTTTTATCACCTTGATTATATGAATTGAATTAACTTCAGCACACTGGAAAGTGGGAGGTAGGGGAGGATCGGAGGGGGAGAGTCGGAGAAAGGGAGCATTTGGGGAAGTTGGGGGGAGAGTTATGACATGACTGGCCAGAATCATGTAGCAATTTTGTTAATTTGATGAAATAAATCTTTGGCCAGGAAGAGCAATATGAAAGCAAGGTCAGGTTCACGGCCACTGGACACTTTTTGGAGGTGAGCGCCTGGTACATAATGAAGAGTGGAGGGCAGGTGCCCAGCTATGGCCCAAGCGGATGTAAATTACTTCCCCATTATAGGATATGGAGGGGAAATGGGAACTATTTAACTACAGGGTCTTGCTTGATGATTCATACATTTAGATATGCAGAAGTTATATCTGATTCAAACGCATTAGTTCCATCTATTAGATATTCATTAGAAAAAATATCCTAAATATACAAAATGAAATTATAGCAAAGTGCCTATTTCATGACACGCCATAATTATCTTCCCACACATTTGGCCTGGCATCAGAGACGCATGAGGATTTGAAACTGCAAATCACACCTGATGAGGAATTGGGATTACGGGAACTCAACAGAGCCAGATTTACAGTACACATCCCTCCAGATTAATCCAGAACTGAGATCTCCAGCACTATCGATCATCTCTGCACCTCTGCGCTCCTCTCTCTCTCGCCTGGCTGCATGCGTTATTTCTGTGCTGAGACCCGGCTCATGCGCTGTCCGGTCCAGCGCAGCGGTCAGATCATTACCCTGAAGTCCCTGCGGCAGGATGCCCACGCTGCTCTTGCTCTGGCTGTCTCTTGCCATCCCCTGCCCTCCACGCCCGCGCTCTGATGGGCCTGTTGGGTGAGAGCGCGGGCGTGGAGGGCTGGCATGCCTCCCCCCTCACCCTCCCCCTCCCTCCCTCCCTCTCTTTCCATCTTCGCCAGTGGCAGGTGCCATCTGCCACGCCATCCTTCCCCACCGCCACAGCCTCTCACCAGCCCCCTCCACACTCACATACTTACACACACATGCATGTTGGTTGGCGTGGCGACGCAGTGACATCATCCGTGCCGTCTGTCGTCGCCGCGGTGGCGCGTCTCCGCGGCTCACTCACCTGCCGAGTGCCGGCCGCCAACGCGATGCGGGAGACGGGGCTCCCGGCGGCGTCCCAGACGAGAGCCACTCGCTTACTCGAGCCAAGGGCAAGAATCACGCTAGAGACAGGAGGAGGACTGCAGGGAGACAGAGAGAAGCAGAGAGAGAGAGAAATAAAAGTAGGTCCAATCAGAACACAATTATGAGAAGACAGGAGGACAGAGAGGAGCAGAAGGAGAATGACAGAGACAGAACAAAACAGGGGAAGAGGTGTGAATTCAATATATATAAAAAACAATGTTGGCTCTTTTTTGGCTCTTTACTAAATTAAAAATAGAGCAATCCAATTCCAGGAGTCTTTTGCAGTGATGGCAAATCACCAGAACCTTTGTTATACAGCATGAGTTCAGACACTGTGAAGGCAGGCTGATGCTGGGTTGGACATTTTGGAGCAGAGCCCACCAGTTGAAGGCTGCCCCGCTGCCTTCTATCTGCTCTTGAATCAGCAGGAGCCTGAAGTGCAGCAGACATATATGAAGCTGGGCTTTTAGCCCTTTGATCTCTTTAACATGCCCCAGCTGTTAACCAATCTCACAGACCTCTGGCGTGTGAGAGAGAGAGAGAGAAAGAGAAAGAGAAAGAGAGAGAGAGAGAGAGAGGACAAGTGATTGGACACGTTGTGCAGACTTTTCATGAATTTCATCTCCTCCAAAACTCGTCAAAAGGCTCAGGGATGCCTTTACAACATATGCCTGTGAGGCAGTACTGAGCACATGACAATGGACTGCTGCACTGCTCCAGTTACAAATCCCCATCTCTCTCTCTCTATCACTCACTCACTCAGTCTTCATGCCCCCCCTTCTCGCTTTCTCCTGCCTCATTTTTGGCCCCCTCTCTCATATTCTGTCCTCCCTGCCAAAAAAATATGTCTTCCGATGATTTATTGAATATTTGCTTGACGTGCTCTCCCAGTCTGAAAGGCAGGAGCATGTCATGCTACAGCGGCTTTTAGCCCAATCCCTTTCACGCTTGGACTGAGCCCTTATTCCGACTGGAGGATTGGCCAATGAGTGATATCGCCGTGGCACACGCCACCCATGGATGACAGGACATTCGCCGGACAGCCGTCTGCTGCACGCAGATTTCTGAGCTTATGATGTGCTTGGGAAACGTGATTGATTGACTGGCTGCATTATAAAGACCATGGCACAGAGGCCTGTGGAGGAGGTAGGGTGAGAATGAGAGTAAGGCAACCAGATATGGAGGGATGGAATTATGAAGGAGAACAGGACAGTAAGATAGAGAGAGGGAGAGGAGGAGGGTGGACAGAAAAGACATGAACAGAGTCGTGATAGGATGAGAGATCATACAAGCCTACACTCCTATTCCCAGTCTTACCACAGGAAAGGAAAGATATATATATACACAGTATATAAGGAAGACATATTGGTAAATAATAGGAAGGAGACTCTCAATACAAACAACCTTAACAAATCAATAGGCACCATTATGGCTATGTTATTAGCCACAGCTCCTGGATCCCCAAAGTAAGAGATTGGAAGAGAAGCAAGCCTGCAGGCGGTGTAAGGACAAGACAGAAAACTGGGAGCTCCAGCTTAAGTGCTCTGTAGTATTCCTCTTGAAACCAGAGACCTGAACCAGTCTAGGTTAAAACAAACAACAATAAACATATTGTTGAATCATTATCTGAGAGAACATAGATACACACACACACACACAGACACAATATACTTAATTTACACTGACAATCAATACCACTCAAAACACACTCAAAGTCTATTGATAGAATTAGAGAAACTAAATTAGTATCCATTGTGTACCCAGAAATATGCTATTGGACACAAAAGCGGCAGTTGCATGTTTGCACCGTGCATATGGCATCTTGGCCAGTCCACAGGCTACACATGTTGCGTCTTCTCATTTAGAAATAGAATGTACTACACTTGTGGCTAATCGCATAATGAAAACCTCAGCCCTGTATTATTGGAGGCGTATGTACCACACTATGTTCTTAGGTGCACATTGTGACGAAACTACGCCCACGACAGGCACTAATGTGTTAGTACATCAAAAGTCTAAAGCCCGACAGCAGTTATCACAGGGCTAAAGGTGATGGTGCATGGTATAAAGTAATGGGAAGTCAAAGTACCAGCTCATCCTTTTCAATCCCCTCACCCATGTTTCCGGTCCCTGAGGACTATCCATGTGGTCTTTTGTGGTCTGTCAGCGAAGTCTGATACAGTAAACAAAGAAGTACTTCTGGACTTGTGCTGCATCTGTAGCCCAGTGCTCTCTGACTGACTCTCTCTCTCTCTCTCCCCACTCAGGCTGATGACATCTGTATTCTTGCCCTCGGCCTGGCGCTGGCTCGCGATCAGAGCCTTTCAGTGGGAGATGTATCTGAGCAGATCTGCTGATATGCCTGATACGTCTGTGAGCACAGGCCAGCTCGCCTCCCCTCGCCTCACGGCACTCCCTCACCCTCCACCAGACCACAGCCTAATGACGCGCGAGCCCTGAGCCGCAGAGCACATCAGAGCGATGAAAAACAACAGCAGGAAAAGCCATCATGGTGAAAGTCAGCCGTTGTGCCTTTGGTCTTAAAGGTGGTGTTTTCGTACTGAGTGAGTGAGTGAATAAATGAATGATAGGAATGCTCTGCACTATGAGACTGAGAATGGACAAGTAACTGCATGGGAAAAATGGCCTGGCATTGCCTGAATAGGAACTTTAATCCCCTTCTCATGGTCCAGAACCATGTTATAAATTCCATAACATGTCATAATATTAACTGAAGGGTAAGTCCATGTTCATGCTGTGAACTACTGTAATGGTTGACATACAGTAGGTGTCTGAAAAAATATCTTATTCTCTCAACTGAACTCCATTATAAACCCTTGATGTTATATATACTTGAGTAATTTGTTAATTAAAGGACTCAGTATACACTTTAACTCATGTGTGTCCAAGTAAGTGATTAGATGCTACAGTATAAGCCCTAATACAGTTTTAATGAAAGCACATGTATTAAATGGGTTTTAGATATGTGACCATAAGCTAGAGTCATTGACAAGGGGTGACCCTTTCCAGACACCGAAGCATTCTGAACTTAGCGTTAGCGCTAGCAACCGGGCATGTCTCATCCTGCACATAAATCGCTTCTTTTAACCCATCTACAACTAGGCTAACACGAGCTCCACACTTCGTCGACAGTGTAATTAGGTTCTTAACACTTAAAACAAGGCATTGGCAACATTGTATGTGTTAGAAGCTTATTTATACACACACTACCTGGAATAACTTTTCCACTTGTTTTCCTTGCTTTCCCCATGCGCAACACACACCCCTTCCCGAATTATCACGCGCACAGTCCTCCTTCCGTCAACCTACAGGTTCACTCCCTTTAAAAAGCTGGTTCGCCCTGTCAGGACCTATTTCCCGATAATAACCAGCGTTCTATACATTATCCCGCTTATTACGCGGCTACTTGCCAAAACGACACAATAAACTCCCCACGATATGACTCTTAGGCTAGGTTATAGCCTATTTGTTACCGTTTCATCGTGGCTTCTGAGAAACAAATAGTTCGCAACAACACACGCTGAACTTCAATCAAACATTCTTTAGAACACAGCTGATCAACCGTCTGCTTTCACTTTTGAATGAAGTTCCAGTCCTTGCGTAGTGATATGAAAGACGTGAATTAGAAGCACAAAACCCATTTTCCCGGTCTGTTATACTTAGCAACGCTCTGTTATCGAGAATTAGCAGACCACCGAACATTGGGAAGGCCCATTCTGCAGCATTATGAAGAGCCGTGTAATAAATTGTAATAGTATGTATAGTAATATGCTCTATTTAGCTACCATGTGTGACACAGTAGACATTTACTGTAATTAGGGCCAGGGGCTCCAGTACCACAGTCAGTGTTGTCAGAGGGGGGCTGAAGATAATGCCTGAGTAAAGTGTAGACTCACTTCTCCTTTATGGAGGAGATGCAGACACCCAGAGAGATGGAAATGACTCCAACACGAACAACACAGGATTAGAAAAAACACAGGGCTGTAGGAAAAAAGCTGCTAAAGATAGCTTGGTTGTGATGTTGATAGTTTATGACTGAGCCTTTTGTGAAAATGCTGAAAATGTTTAAAGGTGACCATATTTGCAATCTAGCTAATTTAGAACCTTACCGGTAGTTGTTGCTTGTCTTCGTGTTGGCAGCAGTGTTTAGTTTGTAAAAGGTATAGAAAATGAGGTGCTGTCCCCGTGGACACTATCTCATGTCTCAATTATGTCCACATCTGTTTCAGCAGTGAGAACTTGACAGATGCCATGTCTAACAGATATTTTTAAGGACGGTTTATTTTTGTTTTTGAAGAAAAGAACCATTAGAACAAGTGCATAAAGGCCACAGAACCATCTGTCCCATATGGCAAGGGCAAGAACAGAGAAATCTCAGCTTGGAGTGAAGAAAGCATCGTGTGTCTAGTCACTGGTCTTAAGGTCTCCGACCAGAGCAGGACAAGTATTTTCATCTAAAACATCAAACCAAAAAAAACCCTGAAAAAAACCCCCCACAGAACTCAAGCTGCAAAATTTAACAGGATGATGTTATTGTTGATGCCTTTGAAGTGCTAAGCGTAAACATCTCACATTCTCAGACATAGTTCAAATGAAAGCTATTGCATGTACTGTAATACTACCATGGAGAAGAATTCCAGTAGGTGTGGAACTTCTCCAACTGTACTAAGAGTAAGGTTTATCTCTCATGCCTTCTCAGGTTACTCATCTTTGTTCAACAAAAGGGTCCTGGTCAGGTGGAGATTGTATGTGAGGACCAAAGTCTGAAAATACTGAGGATGACAAACAGAACTAGGGGAGGGCTAGGACTGTGTGTCAAAGTAAGTTTGTTTGACAGCTCTTTTTATTTGGTTTAATGAAGCAATCAGGAAAGGGATGTGTCCCACTTACTCTGTCTGGATGCACTTCACCTTGGTTTAACAAAAAAAGCGGAACAGGAGCCTTTTTTCAGGGAGGATTCTGGATACGGTTTTTCTTCAGCCCAGTTGATTTTGTGCAGTAGCGAAGTGGTGCGGCACTTCTGAGGGGAGAGTTGTGTGGGAGTCTGATGGAGAACACAACACTTGAAGCAGGTTCCGGTGGGAGACGTGGGGGCAGGCGGGCCGGCGGGCGGCCGGCAGGCAGGTAAAGTGGTGCAGAGGAGGAGGGGATAATCAATGGCCAAACTGTATGAGCTCTGTGCACTCCCGCCACCACCACTCAATCCCTCTGACCAGACGCAGCTACCCAGAAAATAACCTGATTGGCTTGAGTAACTCCAGGACAGGGGTGGGCTAAATGTTTGTCTGCTGTCAAGATATTCTCTCTCTCTCTCTCTCTCTCTCTCTCTCTCTCTCTCTCTCTCTCTCTCTCTCTCTCTCTCTCTCTCTCTCTCTCTCTCTCTCTCTCTCTCTCTCTCTCTCTCTCTCTTCTTCTCTCTCTCTCTCTCTCTCTCTCTCTCTCTCTCTCAGTATTATTCACACACTTGACACACACTTATTCTCACTCGATTCCGATCCCGTCAACATGAATAATTACACAGCTATGGTTCTACAGCGTGCTGGCCTGACATAAGGCACATCATAAAAATATTCCAGGCTGCCAAAAACGTGTTGATGAAAAAAAAACCCCACATCATTTGGGATTGCACTGTTATGGCTCGAGATTGCACCATTTCCTGCAAAATAATCTTTTATGCTCCCAACGAGAATGTAAAACGTAAGTACATTTGACATTCTCACCAATTCAAAGCTATTTTTTGTCATATTCCTTCATTGCCTTTTTACACATGCAGTGTATTAAGACCAGCGTTAGTGAGAAATACTCACCAAGCTTGTGATTTTGTCAATGAGAGACTAGTCCTATTGGGGGCTCTGATAATGAGTCACACAGGGGGCTGCCACACACGGAGCAGTGCATGTTCCAGCCTGCTAGATAAATTACTGTGATGTGTGTTAATCTCTAACAGGAGCTCACAAATCAGCAGGCTACCGCCAGCACGGCATGACACAGAGGGTAAGAGTGGAAGATGAGGGAGAGAGATGGCGTTAGAGAGAGAGAGATGAAGAGACTGAGGCGAGAGAGAGAAAGACAGCGCGAGAGAGAGAGAGAGAGATGGGTCTAGGTGAGAGAGAGGGCATGACAGCAGAGAACAAAGAAGGGGGAGTGGGGACAGACAGACAGACAGACAGACAGACAGACACACAGACAGACTGACAGACTGACAGACTAAGTGAATGAGAGGAGAGGCCACAGAGAGTACCATGGCTGCGACAGGAAAAGGGACGATGAGCTGGACGAGAATGACAAAGCAGGAGACAAGCGAGGGCCGAGGAAGAGGGATGAGCGAGAGAGATGTGTGGGACCTTGGCTGGAGAGGCCAGAGAGAGAGAGAGAGAGAAAGAGAGGGAGAGGGAGAGAGAGAGAGAGAGGGAGAGAGAGAGGGAGAGAGAAAAGCAAAGCACCGGAGCCCAGGCCAGCCAGGCTGCTCCCTCCAGATGTTCTGCGCTGTGTGATTTATGCCGGAGACCTTAACTCATCACCATGGCGCCACTCAGCCATCAGTCACCATGGCGTTTGATTCTGGAATTTTAATTAGAGCGACACGACCGCGGCACTTGTCAGCGGTTCATCTCCGTCTGCCTCCATTTTATGCATCGTAATTCAACACCGGCGACGCGGAGGGGGCCGATGTTGTTCCACAAATATGCACACAACATTATGCCAACATCCCCCAAGCCCACCTGTTCAATTTGAGGGGGGTCTGAGGGGTTGTACATTGCTTGCGCTAACCTTGGCCTGCCCCACCCCCACACTCTCAATACCCAATCAATTAACTCCCTCGCACCAGCATGATTCATTCAGCCCTTGAAGGTGCCAATGTATCTTGCCAATAGGGGAAAGAAAACAGTCCAGCACGGCGTGAGGCTAGGTTTATTTGTAGAGGCAGTGTGGGGTGGTTTCAGTCAAGCACTCCAGAGAACTGAGAACTCAATGGTGCTCACAAGGGCAAAATAAAAGGACTAATCTATACAAAATGTATGTTCAGTCCAACCTGATTTACAGTGCTAATGAGATGGGATTTCATTGCTCTAACTCAACAATAGGAGAGCTTATCCTAGGTCTGGTCTGCCGCACAGTGAACCTTGTCATCAGACATTTTCCACAAGCATCTTTTATCATTTCATAATAGATTCAAAGGTGTAAGTGCCAGTTTAATGTTCGAAAAATGTATTATTGTATTTTTTAATGTATTTTTACAATAACCTCAGGCCTATAGGGGGCAGTAGCAACAATAGGTGTGGCTGAGGCTGAGTAGGTTTAATTGGAACATGTGAAGGAGAAGGGTGAGAGCATGGAGATAGGAGCAACACTTTTTCTGACCGTCGTGGTGGTAGTTTATAGGTAGATAAATAAAAGCCCTACTCCTATTTAGTTATAGTTTATGGAAGAAAGTTACTGTAACTAATTAAAGTTTGGGAAAAATAAATTATTTTTCTGTTTGAAATACTACTACACGAGTCTGAACATTGCTGAAGAAACATGCTCTACAAAAGGCTTGCTTTAAGGCATACCATGAAGGAGTTTGACCTAGCCATAAACCCAGCTGATGTTATTAGCTGTGTGATTTATTAAACCAAACTTGAAACATATAACAACAATATAACAACAGCTTTTAAAGCAACCCATCACCAATTACAGAATGACATCACTAGCACATTTATCAGAGCACTGCTGTGCTGCTGTTGCTGTGCACAGAGCTATTCTGTTTTGTTGTAGTTAATTAACTAGAAGACTACTTACCCTACCGTTGTTTTGAAGCTACAACTCATAGCCGAGAGGTAGGCTACTACCCATTCACAAGGCATGGGCAGTTTCACAATCAGGGTAAGCGCTTTGTGTCATGAGACCTAGAAATGAAACTGAAATATCCTTTTCTGTTGCTACGACGCCTAGGGTTGCCACATGCACTGGATTGTTCTCTTTTTTGAGTGACTGTCCCGGATAATTAATATTATTTCCCGGGACACAAATTGTCCCGGTTTTTGGTGAAAATTAACTTCTGATTATAATTTCTGCTAGTTTCAAAAAGTTTTGTTCTTGGTTGTGTTTATCGTAGGCCTACATCAAATCCCGTGTAGCCTACGTACACAGACATAAAAGGCTTTTTGGTGATTGGCAGCAAAATAGTTTATTTAGGCCTACCTAGCAACTGCCGCGCAAACCACAGACCCAGGCTCCACTTTGTTGCTACATGCGCCTGTCCTAGTTGCTCTGTAGGCTAATATAACAGCAGCAGGGAAAGGAGTCCAAAGCGAGTGCGTGTGTCTGCGTCAACGAGTGCATCAGGGCAAATATATAGGTAAGAAACTATAGAACATGTTTCAACATTGTATTCACCATGCACCCAAGGGCACCAAGGGGCAGAGGGGGTACCGCGGTACCAAAATGTAGCCAATAAAATAGCTTTACTGCTAACTGCTTTTCTCTCTTCGATAATGTTTACGAATACGATGTCAAAATGTACCAACTTCGAGTTACATGCAAGGATGATCATGCAACAGCATCTAACTTGAATGTTACTTACTCTAATTAATTGGGAAACGCATCTTGAGTGCGCACCAGAGTGAGAGAGATAGCCTGGCAGGTTCCAGGTCATTGTTGATATCCCCTTTTAATATATGAAACTTATAACTGCTTGTAACAACTTAATATTATGCATAGTATTGTTAATATTGTGGCATCATGTGGCACAAACAAACAAGGCTAGTTTATGGATTAGCCTTATATCTTACAAGAGCATGAGCGACCTTAACGTGACAATGCTCCATATACTGTAGCCTAAGTTCAACAGCATACAATTTGCAGCATTTCTTAATATTTCTAACTCTATAATTATATTATATTATATATATATATATATATATATATATATATATATATATATATATATATATATATATATAAAAAATATTTATTTTTTATTTATTCATTTATTTATTTTTTGGTGGGTGTCCCGGATTTTCACAAATCAAATGTGGCAACCCTAACGACGCCCTGTGTCCTCCTTACCATCTCAGGTCAGTGCATGGGCAGGGTTTGGTCTGGGCAGGTTAACTGGTGATCAACTACATCTGCAGCAGTGTGTAGCCATTTAAGGGGCTGTTATGTCCTTTCTTTCTCATTAGGCACTTCTCTTCTTTCTTGCAAAAAAGAATAAATCCAATCAAGTCAGTTATATTGTGGAACTTTTGCTTGACGAAAATATGCCTATTTCAAATACCTGCCATTTAAAATGATGATAATTTGCTTTCTTCAACATCACAATTGTAACATATTACAGAATGACCTGTGGTCAAGCTCCCTGCCTACAGAAAAAAGAATCTAATATGACTTATTGAAGTGTCGTAGTTTTAAAGTGAAACATAAATTTGAGGATGAAAATGACATGAACAATTCTATTTTTGCACTTTTTATTGTGTAGGTGTAGGTGCTGCTAAGTCTAGTCCTTAAAATAATAGCATCCAATTATCCAACATAATCACACATTTTGAGCTACACAGATACTGTCAAGTGCATAGCCTGATCATGAAACTACCCACATAAAGTTGTTTGGATGATCTTTGGATGATAGAATTTTCCATCTTCATTGGCATTCTGCATCCACACATCCTGTCAGCAGGACAACTCACTGTCAGTGCTCTGAAACCAAAAGGTGGTCAGTGAGCCTCACAGTCATGCTCACATCAAAACCAAAGCAAAAATACGCTGATACACTGGACTGAATTCACAGGACCTGGCTGTGTTAGCGGGAAACAAACATACAAGCTCAAGTGCAAGAGCTCGAGAGGCTAACTTTGTGTGACAGCCACTCGCTGGCATAGACTGGAGTTTGTCACTGTATACATTATTATACACTAAACTCCTTCTGGCTGCCAAATGACAACAGCATCCTGACCTTGAGGTGAGCAATACCCTGCCAAGATTTTGCTAGGGAAGCAGAATGAAGTGGAGAGAAAGAGAGAGAGAGAGAGAGAGAGAGAGAGAGAGAGAGAGAGAGAGAGACGAGGAAGAGGCAGAAAGGGTAAGGGATACAGAGAGCGTGGGACAGAGAGAGAGATTTATAGAATGGGATAGGGAGAATGTGAAAGAGCTGATAATGGCAAGACTTCGAAGATAAAAGAAAGCGTAGGAGTGATAAAGTGACTGAAAAAGAGGAGGGAAGGGAGGGAACAAGAGGAGGGGTTCCGTGCCCAGAGTGGGCGGAGTGGGTCCTGTCAGAACTCCCGCGCCGTCCAGATGGTACGTGGGAGTCCATAAGCTGGCGGGCCCGGAGGGTTCTGGGGCTGTGTGTTGGACAGCAACTCTCTTCTCTCAGGTTCTGAGTGGAGTGGCGACTGCACACACAGTAGAGCCAGACAGAGTTGACCTGCACTCTCTCAGCCTACATCATTCACAGTGTAAAGGCCCAGATATACTCGATGCATTGGTCATTGCGCACACCAGTTGTGACGCTGCGGCGAGTGCCAAAGCCCTTTATACTTGTGCATGGTGGTCTCGACCCTAGTTGCAGTCTTCTCCTGAACAGAGGTGTCTCTGCTGTGGAAAAGCCATCACTTCTTACACCGCAGATGAAGAGAAGTGAACAATACCAGAGCTGTCAGTAGCATTGGCGTCGATGGCAGTAGCGACTGATATAATAAAACTAAAGTAGCCTATCTTTGATAATATTTCAGACTTCGGTTGCAGTGTGGAAGGATGCTTACAGCTGACGCCAGCTGACGTATGTATTTAACTACACACACACAAATACAACACTATCGTAAACGTGCTAATTACCAATCATTTGGACGGTTGGTAATATGTGACGTTCCGATACAACTTTTAACTGTCTTTAGGATCCACTGACACGATTGTTTATGTTGGATTGGATTGGTTAGATAATAATAATAATAATAATAATAAAGCTTTATTTGTATAGCACCTTTCATACACAGAATGCAGCTCAAAGTGCTTTACATTTGAAACATGTAACACAATAATAGTCAGTCAGTCATTATCAATCACTTTTCTTTGCTGTTTATGTTATACTCAGCAACATATCAAAAATATAGAAAATGGCGTCATAAGACTGGCAGCCTTAACCCTCTTACCCCCACAAGCACGCCATATGGCAACTGTGGCAAGGAAAAACTCCCATATTCCAGGAAGAAACCTTGAGCAGAACCTGACTTAATAGGGGAGCCCATCCGCTTCTGGCTGGCTAAGCCCTCCAATAGTAGCAGATGTAGAATAATCTGAAAATGTAGTCTACAGGATAAGATGAGTTAACTAAAAGCTTTCCTGTACAGGTATGTTTTCAGATCTTTTTTAAAATATTTACTGAACTTCGCCTGCTTGATGTACAGAGGCAGGGTGTTCCATAGTTTGGGGGCATAATGGATAAACGCAGCTTCTCCACTTTTGTTTGTGGAGCACTTTGGAGTGCGATTAAAAGATTAGAATTGGATGATCTAAGTTTCCTTTGTGGTTGATAAGATATTAAAAAGCTCAGAGATATATGAAGGTGCTATGCCATTCAGAGCTTTGTAAGTAATTAACATAACCTTAAAATCAATTCTATAGGAAATAGGGGAGCCAGTGCAGTTCAGCCAACACAGGGGTGATGTGTTCTCTCTTCTTAGTCTTAGTTAAGAGTCTAGCCACAGAGTTCTGTATGAGTGCCAATTTCTTTAGATGTTTTTTTTGGGAAGACCAGTGAAAAGTGCATTGCAGTAGTCTAACCTGCTAGTGATAAAGGCGAATTAGCTTTTCTGCATCTTGTTGAGTTAAAAGGGCCGCACTTTGGCAATGTTTCTCAAGTGGAAATAGGCTGTCTGAGTAACTTTACTGATATGGGGCTTAAAACTTAACTCTGCATCTAAGATGACACCCGAGGCTTGTTACTTTTGGTTTGACCTGGTGTGCCAAGTTCCCCAGATTACTAAGAATAATATCTACGCTTTAGTTTTGGTCCAACCAGAAGTACCTCTGTTTTGTCATCATTTAGTTTCAAAAAGTTTTTGCTCATCCACTGATTAATGGAGGTTAGGCATGCAGTGAGGGAGCAAAGGCCATCTAAGGTTAGTTGGCTCCACAGAAAGATACAATTGGGTATCATCTGCGTAGCTGTGGAAGTTTACATTATGCTGACTTATGGCGTTTCCCAATGGGAGCATATATAGAAAAATAGCAGGGGACCAAGGCAGCTCCCTGGGCCACACCAAAAGGCAAGTCATGTTTTTCAGATACATGATCTCCTAGACTGATATAAAAATCTCTGCCAGTAATGTAGGTTTGAAACCAGTTTAGAGCATTATCAGAGAGACCCACCCACTTTGCAAGGCGGTGAATTAGGATGCTATGATCAATGGTGTCAAATGCCGCAAAATCCAGAAGAATAAGGATTGAGACTTTGTTTGAGTCGGTAGCTAGTCTGAGATCATTGACTATCTTTACTAGAGCCGTTTCTGTGCTGTGATTTGATCTAAAACCTGATTGGAATTTTTCAAGGATACTGTTTTCGTTGAGGAAGGTATTTAACTGATTGCAAACAACTTTTTCAAGTACTTTGCTCAAAACGATAGATTTGATATAGGCCTGTAGTTGCTCAGATTGGTATGGTCAAGTTTTGACTTTTTAAGTAAAGGTTTCACAACAGCGGTTTTAAAAGCAGTTGGAAATATACCTGTTTCTAATGAGGTATTTATTACCTTGAGAAAAAAGGGAGCTAAGCCTTCATATACTTTTTTGAGGAATGTAGTAGGGATTGGATCTAAAACACATGTTGAAGAGCCGGTTTGAGTTATAATTTTACCAAGCTCAGATTGAGTAATAGTGCTAAAGGACCTTAATTTTGGGGGGCTGTTTTTGGGTGTACTATCAAACATATTACTTGTGTTACCAATAGCCTCCCTTATAGAAATGACTTTGTTTTTGAAGAAGTCTGCAAATTCTTACATCTTAGAGAGGATGCCTGACTGAGTGTGTCAAAAAAAGGTGTTTGATGCAATAGCCTATCAATGGTAGAGAACAACACCCTAGAGTTTCTACTGTTTTCAGCAATTACCTTAGAGAAGTGGTTCCTCCTCTCATTCCGAATAGCTCTATTATAATTTGCAATTTTTTCTTTTAGAATGGCACGGTGAACCTGTAACTTAGTTTTTTCTCCATGTTCTCTCAGCTTTCCTACATGATCTTTTTAGATCATGGATATTTTCGTTCATCAAAGGTGTCAGTTTGCTACAGGGCCTTTTTTTTTTGTCTTTAAGGGTGCCACTCTGTCAAGCAGAGCCTAATTCACGATTAAGAGCCTCTACCATTTGATCAATGGGATGATGTAAAATATCTAAATTTATGGAGTCTATAAGAGCTATGAACTGCTGTTCTGCTCTAATGTCCAAGAGTCGCGATTTGATTGCAATTTCGGGATGAATTTTTTTTTTATGTAGTACAATATTAAAAGATACACAATGATGATCAGACATATTTATATCATTTACTGATAAGTCTGTGACTTCTATCCCTCTGGAAATGACTAGATCGAGGGTGTTGCCAAGGTTGTGGGTGGGTCCTGTAACATGCTGCTTTAGCTCTAAACTGTCCAACACATTAAGGAACTTACTGGCTTTAGCATCAGTTGTCTTATTGACATGAATATTGAAGTCGCCATTTACAATTATCCGATCATAGCTAGTGATGATGAGCGACATAAGTTCAGAAAACTGGTCGAGAAAGCCAGTCCATAGTTTAGGAGGGCGGTATAAGGTTAATAGAAGTACAACTGGGTCAGCCTTCAGAGTGAGGGCAATATACTCAAAGGAAGCGAATTAAGCCAAAGTTGACTCGTGTGCAACTATATTTGTTTGAGAGAATGGAGGCAATTCCACCACCTCGTTGCCTTGTCTAATTGAGTGGAAGAAATTATAATTTGGGGACAAGTCTCAACAAGAACAGCTTCGCTGTCTGAAGTCAACCAGGTTTCAACAAGAAACAGAAAATCCAATTTTTTCACTAATAAAATCATTGATTGCAAAGGTTTTGGTAGTAAGTGCACCTATATTTAGTAAACCCATGTTAGCTGAAAATGCCTCTGGCTTTTGAGGAATATGCTGAGGTATGGAAAGAATATTTGTTAGGTTTCTAGTTTTAAATTTGTCTTTTCTTTTTTACTATACGCTGGGTAGAAATCAACGTTGGAATAGAACTATAAGCATAAGTCATGCTATTGCATGACACAGCTTGATCTATGGTAGTAGTATTGTATGTTACCCTGCAGAAAACATTCTCAGACCCATCCACATGTATAATGCCATTCGAATCAATACCTGGGGGGCGTGAATCTGTAATATTTTCTACAGAATGTTGTTGATAGGATTTCTTGATTGTTGGGCAATATCTTTAAAGGACAAGTTCGGTATTTTACACTTAAAGCCCTGTTTTCAGATAGTGATGAAATAGAACGTTTAAGATTGAAATTTGGACACATGCTGCTGTCCTGAGAATTTTCGGTTTCTGTGGTATTGGCCCCCTCCTCCACAACGCTGCATAGGTGCACTGGAACAATCCTTCCTAAAACGCATTAAACTTTCGTTTACAAAGACGTGAAACTCACCGAGTGGTCAGGGGTGTTCGCTGATATGCTCACACAAAAATCGCTGCAAAAGATTCTTTCCAACAGGTTTTATCGTAGTTTTTGTCCAACTCTATTGACTTGGATGTGCTGTGAGGTACGGTATTACTCCGCTGCCGGAAACGGATATGGGGTTGTTTGTATTCTTTCTGTAGTCTTATGCAGTTGCGGTATCGTCTATTTTTTACAGTCTATGGGTATGTAGGCTACTACGCTATCCAAATTATTGTCACGTCCAACCATGGCTAATGCTAAAATGTCTTGGAACTTGCACAATGTGCTATAAAAACGTAATGATTCACGTAGGCTATCATGAAAATTCCACAGCCAAAAAAATAGTAAACGTACAAAATCATGTAGCCAAATTATTCATGTAGGCTAGGGTTAGTGTTAGGCTTATGATGTGAACATGACAGGTTATGGACATAACAAATAAGTTCATTTTCCGCCTGTTACAAACGTTACGTTACAAAATGTCAACCTTACCCCAAGTTCTTCCAACTCTGTCGTCCCAGGAGGTAATGTGGGAACGCTGTATTTCTCAGGCTTAAAGAGCTTTTTTTGCTTTTTCTTCCGACCTCCAGCGAAGTTCAGTAAAATGCAGACCGCAGAGACACGGTGATCCGCTTTCTGCAGATTCTCAACAGGTGTGCTCACATCCAATCCCAGAAATTCCAGCCACAGCTTTAGCCTTTCTGGATCGTTGAAAGGAAGTCTGTGACAACTTTTTTTGCTATGAATTTTCCAGCAATTCGGAACTGCACAAAATCACCTCATTTTTAGCTGTCTGTTGCAAAATACTCCAAGACAGCGATCTTCTGCTTGTTCTGTGTATTTAATGAAATGCCAGTGGTTTGCTTGTAATTGGCAAGATGGTGTAAGGTGCATTATCGCCACCAACTGGGCTGGAGTGTCTATTATTCAAGCTCTCAACGGAAGAATGTACGGGTGTGAGGCGTTTGGAAAAATAGCTCCACAGTTTTACAAGCATTGTAAAACACCTGTTGGAAAGCATCTTTTGCAGCGATTTTTGTGTGAGCATACCACAGAAACAGAAAATTCTCAGGACAGCAGCATGTGTCCAAATTTCAATCTTAAACGTTCTATTTAATCATAAACTATCTGAAAACAGGACTTTAAGTGTAAAATACCAAACATGTCCTTTAACCAGTTTGCATTTAAAACTGACATTTTGACCTGAAAAAAGAGAGGAAATGTATAGTTTAAGTATTGCAGGCCTTTTCAAACAGTTTCTTATTTTTTAACAACCTAGAACCAATCAATACTACTCAGTGCTGTCCATACAAGAAGAGATTAATCTTTTAAGCTGTCTACTGGTCAAAAGCAGCTAAACATATTCTCACAAACTGACACAGGGAAGCAGTAGTGTACAGTGTGTTGCTACCAGATGTGTCAATTACTGTGTATGTGGCAAAGAATTGAAGTTTGGATATTAAATGAAGGTCAAGTACAACATCTTCTGTTCATCGCTGTTCAAAACCCTAGTGAGCACTATTTCACCCAGAATCATCCTCTGTTGTTCATGTGTTGTCTCAAGTCTTATTTTTGTTCTGTGCACATGAGCTTGGAGGGTCCAGCACAGACAAGAACATTTTATTATTTAATGAGAATTAGTCAGAAAATGGTTAGTGCACCAGTTTCTGCAAGTTTCTGTACATTGTTTGAGGATACTTTTGATGTTTTCATTTTTTCTTTTTTCTGTGGAAGACCACGGTTTCTTTCTTAACAAATATTTTAAGACGGCATCCTCTATTCCACCAGAAGACCTGTAATGCAAGCAATTTTTTTTATGGTGGACACAAGCATTTGATGTTGTTATTACACACTTGAACCAAAAGAATCCAAAAGGCCTCCTGGAGATTTCTGTCCCTGTGCTCCACACCTCTCACGTCAGCCACACCAGATCAATAGGCAGATCAAGAGCTGGGGGCTGCAGGCACTGCTCACTGCTCACACTGCTCACACACAGTAATTATTCACCGCTCACCGAGAACTTTGTGAGCCAACGCAAGTAGAATTAAATCAGGAAATCAATCCTCTAGCTCTCCTCATCTTGCACAGTTCTTCAGTACACAACTCCAGCAGGCCATTTTCATTTGAAGCCAGAGGCGTATCACTGGTGTGAAGCTGTGTGCAATGTTGGCTGTACAGCTGGAGTCCGCGTCTATGAAGTTCTACTTGTAGCACATTCCCCTGTGCACACCGGGGCACAATAAAAACAATACAGTTTTTTTTTAAGATAATGTTATTAATAGAAAAAAATATGGTAAAAACCTATTATTAGTATGATTGCATAAGCAAGTAAGGGAAGACATTGGCCATGAGGTGGCACAAAAATAGTTTGCAATGGACAGTCAAAAAGAATTTAGTTATCAGACGGATGTCATCCACCAGAAAGCTGCATACCACAAGAACACGTGAGGTATGCTTGTCATTGTTTTCTGTGCATTATGCAACGACAAAACCTTTAAGCATCACAAAAAGATACTTTCATGTCTGCTGCAATGCTTCGCCTCTCAAAATAGCTATTTGATACGATAGCCCAGACGTGTTTGCCATCACTCGTGGGAGGCGCTGTCTGCACCAGACGGCCTGACATATGGGGTCTCCTCCCTTGGCTAACACCCATGTGAGGTAAGCCCAGTCTTATGCTGCACTACATTCGACCTTGGGACAGTGTGTGTGTGTGTGTGTGTGTTTTAGAATCAAAACAAATTAAAACACCCTGAAGAGATCGACAGGAGCCTTTGGGGGTGACTGAAGCATCATCAGACGGCTTCCATCATTTCTACGTTTGCATTATGCAATGCGCGGCGGTGCTCTGTCTGCCTGCGGGCGAGCAAGACAGGCAGCGCACATCCCTGGATTAAACCAACACGGGGTGGGCGGATAACATAGCAATCATGCACCTTAGTCCTTAGAAGAAAGTCATTGTTGTTTATTTCCACCAAATGTCTATTTAAAACCAAATGTCTATTTCACCACCAGCAAAGACTGCGAGGCCAGGCTTATGAGAGAGCACATGGGGAGTGTGTGGCAGGGACAGTAGTTGATGAGGGGGGCTTGTGTGAATTCAGTTTGAACAATCCTGTCTCCTTACAGTATCGGCTCCAATGTCATGTGTTCTCTGGTCGCTGGGCTCCTGGCAATGAGATGTATTGAAAGGACATTTGAGGAATTAAGGAATACAATGTTAACAACAAGTCTGCAATATTAATGTTTTTATTTGTTAGTTTATTTTGTCTGAAGACCTTCCCACTAGAGTGCTTACTTTTTATATTAGTTTTTGAGTAAACAAAAGGGTAAGTCAAATTTAAAGTGCTTCTGTGAATTCAAAACAAAGATTGTGTACAGTATCAATACCATCTACCATGTGTGTGTGTGTGTGTGTGTGTGTGTGCATGTTATATGTTTGTGTGTAATACCAAACTGTATTGATATGACCACAGCAGGCTTGGAGCAGTTGTCACTGGTTTGAGCTGATTTATCAGGAGTGAAATGTAGCATGCTTTTAGTGGCAACATTCATTGTGAAAATGTCGTGCCTGAAATATGGAGCAGAGGCAGGCTATGTGCTGTGAGATTACACCCTGATACCTTGGCAGACTGAAGGCCAGATATATATTGGCTTCCAGACCTCACTGTTAAAACTTCACCGTGATCTATCAACTTCACCCCCGTTCCCCCTTCCAATGTGTTTGTGCTCAAGCCATGAAAATGAATACATTATTTCTATTCTGCGAGGTTGAGAGGCCATCCTTCATATTCCTTTTCTCTTTATCCTTCCTCCATTTTCCCCCCTCCCTCCCTTTCTATCTTCATTATACCGGAAAAAAAAACAACAACTACAAAAAAAACACATGCAGTTGGGATCACCGTAGACAATCAGGTCCAGCACAAGCGTTCATCCAGAATTTTTCTCACACGTTCCGGGGCAGGCAGAGTTACGCTTCACTACAAGAAACAGCAGGAGATGAGATGCTCCCATCATTTACCAAGAGCTCTGCCCATAATAACACTAGCAAGGTGGAAAATGTACTAGAGAGTGAGAGAGAGAGAGAGAGAGAGAAAATCCCAAATGCCTTCTCTCTTCACCATAGCACATCAGGAAAGTGATTTCCACAGGGGAGAGGAACATTACCATAACACAAGTTTTTAAATTCCGCCACTGCCAACCCCCTCACTTTAACCACACGACCCCCATTTTCAAACATGCAATTAAAAAGTTCCACACTCCCATTTTGCTCATCACAATATATTCCAATTTTAATTATATAGAGATGTTGGCAGGTTGGCGTTGAGGAGACCAAAATGAGCTTTGTGATGAGGAAGAGAAGAGCACTGGAGAAAAAGTTGGGTGCCTGCGGGCACTCTTGGCATTAGTGTGGGCACGTGCGTCGTCACTCCGTCTTGGCAGTGCAAAAACCTGGCAAAGAGCGCAACGATGCCATACCCCCTCCCCACCTCCCCCCCCACCACCCTCCTGGCTCTCATCCCGTGGCGCAGGCATTCTCTGCGCCTATGCTTGATGTCATCGCAACTAATCCAGTTAAGCGCCGACCAGTAATCTATCTATTTCATTACACAATTGATGTTGCGTTTACGCCTGTTGCGTTTACCCCCTAGGGGCCTGTTTGCTTGCTGAGTTTCCCTTGAGGTCTGCTAAGGTGTGTGTGTGTTTGTGTGTGTGCGCGTGTGCGCCTGTGACTAGGGCTGACTGAATGTATAGCTCAGGGAATGAGGCTGAGGGCTGAGAAAATAAAAATCCTGACAGCAAGGTTAATGAGTTCAGTGATGTATTTTGTATGTGTGTATGTGTGTGTTGTTGTTGTTGTTGTTGTGTGTGAGTGTTTATATGTGTCCCGGCTCTTCCTCAAAAGTTGTAACATCATCAGAGAGTAGGAAGACAAGGGTGCCCATGGAGACTCAGGTACCCTTCCCAACACACACACACACACACATTTCTTCCCCTCCTTGCTGACCATGGCAGAGAGGAGGGAGGCTATTCGGCACTGCCTGCCCATAAATTACCCTCCGGTGCTCTGTGAGAGTGGAGGGAAAATGAAGGTGCAGGCAAAGCTCCTCAGCAGACTGTTACAATGCCACTCGTTTCCTCCTCCTGGCCCTTTCTTGTGAAGGGGTTAGAAAAATGGAAACGTTAGGGCGTGGGGAGACACTGTAAATCACGCCTGGCTCTTTGTTTACCCTCTTAGCTTTCCATTCGATTACTCTTTGTGGTCCCTAAACTCCCAAAGGAGGAAGAAGAAACAACAGGCGACAACCTATCCGACTGTTTTTCTTGTTTAAGAAAATGGCCCTCAGAAAACAATTGAGTTTGGGGAGCAAGGTAGGAAAAGGAGGGCTGGCCTCAGGAGGGCCTGATTAAGACAACCACACTAGAGTGCTTCATGTAAACGCCAAACCTGGAAGATGCAGAGAGAGAGAGAGATAGAGAAAGAGAGAGAGAGAGATAGAGAGAGAGAAAGAGGAACACGTGCTCAATCAAACCAGCAATCTCCACAAATGCGCTCTTGGTTCTTCCTCTTCCCCCTCCCCTCCATCCATCTCTCTCTTTCACTCCTTCTCCCGCTCTCCCCCTGCTGGGAGATGAAATGCCATCTCCTCTCTCCGTGGAGTCCTGCTTCATCTCATTAAGATCTAAAGGTGCAAACATTCGACGGGAGCTGCTGTATTAGCAACAACAAACCACTCCCGATTTATCTCAAATTGGGAGAGCCGTCAGACCTCGTTAGCGCTGGCTTAAATAGCACCCATTATAACAAAGGCCTGGCAGGGGGTTAGTACTTTGAACATTCAGCTGCATTGTACGCCTCGATCAACACCTAACATTTGTGGAATGATTAAATTCCACTGTTACTCTGCTGATTACTTCCAGTTAGGTTATTAGGTACGGCACAGAACAATACAATAGCAGAAGAATCTGAAGCTGTCTTTAAAACAAAAACAAAAAATGTAAAAAAAAAAGACCACACACTCTCAGTGTCTTTGTGGTATGCCTCTGATTTTGTACGCAGTCTATTCTGATGTCACATTGTGCATGATTTATAGGACACAGCAATATAATGATGTCCCACAGCATTTCCAATCAGACACTGAAGAACACACAGCTTGCCTCCTCCCCCCACCCAGGTGAGTGGAAAGTGCTAGGACAGCACAACTCCTTGGATTCAAACAGTGGGGTTGGGGGAGTGGGAAGGCTTAAAATAGACTGAGGTGGAGAGGAGAGAAAGAAGGAGGGATGGAGAGAGAGAGTGGGAGAGAGAGAGAGAGAGAGAGAGAGAGAGAATGAGGGTGGGAGTAGGATGGGGCGGGTATGTGCTGTGTTTCTTATGGGGAGGGGACCACTAAGTCAATCAAACAGAAATTCCATAGTGGCAGCGATTTTTTTTTTTTTCCTTTTCTTCTGAAAGTTCTTAAGAAGTGCCAAGTGGAAGGGCATTAAATCATGTTGCCTGGTCAAGACTTTGGTGGTTTGAGTGGATGTCAGCTCCCACCTCTTTGAACTTGGTCAGCATTGCATTCTGCTCTGTTTACTTATTATTCTGGAGCTTTGTTGTTCTCCTCGCTCTTTACGTTTCTGTGCCCTTTGTGTTGTCATGGCGCTTGTCACCGCTGTTTTGTTTTCTATGGTGCCTGACCCCAGTGCCCATCAGATAAACACACTGCAGATGGAAACTTTTCCAAAAAGATAACAGCTCAAGGTCAAAGCTCTGTTGACTACATTCTTGCACTCCAGACTCTTTTTTAGCATTATTATTTATTTATTTTTGTAGGGCGGGGGGCTAATTCCATTCTCTGTGTCTCTGTGCCCCAGTGTTAAATCTAACCCAGTTTCCAGTCTGGCTCTCCCAGCTCTGGGACTCATCTGCATAAAAGTGTCAGTTGCTTAGTTAGTTGGAAACATTTCATTTCCAGTAAGAATAAACAGCTTCTAAACATGCGTTTAATACGTTGCTCCACATGGTATTTTTAAGAGTGTCAGAATGAATTATTATGTAACCACTGTACTACCTTAGACACAGTTACACCTGTCAAATACTCGGATTCTAACTTTGTGAGATAAAGCTAAATCACATAAAAAGCATAAAAAACATGGCATCACTTTGTTCTCATCTCTGATATACAGTCGTGGCTAAACATATTGCCACCCTTACAGATTATTGAAATAATGCTTAATTTCTTCATTAGAAAATATCAAAAGTCATGTAGCACATGCTTTTGATATGTAATAGCAAAGAAAAGAGATAATTTTGTTTTTTATTTTACATACAGTAGATATTCCAAAATATCTATGTATGACAGTATAGATTTATTGGTACCCCTGAAGGGTACCAAGCATTTCAGCCATGACTGAAGGCTCTGTACCAACGCAGAGGAGCCACACAAAACAGTGCAGAGGCCTTTTGTTTGTTTGTTTCTTGGGAGCTCAGACTGAACCTGTGCTGCAGCCTGCCTTGGTCACCTGTGAGATTCCGCGCCTGAGCTATAGCGTGCGTGTGCGTGCCAAGAGTCGCTCGTGAAAATTGAGGATAATGGAACATAAATAATACCTTTTCAGCACGAGAGGCAATTACGGAGCGTAAAAATCAATTCATGCTGCCAGATATCTCCCTGAATTATCGCATGATTATGCTAATTGAGAGATTACAGAGAGATCAGGATTAGCATTATGTCACCGGACAACGAATGGAGAGCAGTGAACGTGAATAGATCACGCCGGTGCCAATGTCCTTTTCTCTCTTTATGTGCTTGGCCCGTATTATATTGCGCTAATGAGGCCTTTGTAAACACTTTATGAATCATGCTTTAAATGAACATAATGATCCGGAGACGCCTTAATTAAAAGTTTATTATCAGGGCTATCTGGCCGCGAGTGCATGTGTGTTGGCTGTTGTGAGTGTCTGCGTGTGTGTGTGTGTGTATTTGTGTTTGCATTTCTCCATTGGCTTAACAGGGTATGTTCATTTTTTTTTTTACACATTTTCATCTTTTGGAAGGCCAGCTGTCTTGAATTGTCGATACTTCACTGTGGCATGATGCGCCTCTCTGTCAATGTGTAATTGCATTAGGCAGTCGGCGTGCAGCGTGTGCAATATACAGTCCGTACTACTCTCCTCTTCGTTTAGTTCCTCACAAACTGCTACATGTTCATGTGCTTGATGTTTTTTGAGCTCAGAATAAAATTGGAATGCGGTGTGTGTGTGTGAGCATGTGCGTGAAAAAAAGTGTTTTGATTCCGAACAGGTCATGGTGTTTTCCTCCTTGCTGGTGCGTACAAAACATTGTATCACTACCATTTCCCCATGTTATGACCATCCGCTGGGCTCTGACCTCCAACACACTCCTGTGTTTAGCAGAGACAGTGATGTATCACCTAGTATTAGGGGTTTCACCTTCTACAGTAGAAAGGGGAAACACACACACACGGAAACACACACACACACACACAGAAACACACACACACACGGAAACACACACACGGAAACACACACACACAAACAAATACACACAAACAAATACACAATAGAACCCTTCAATGGCAGTGTTACCTTCTAGACTAGGAATGACTTTGCCCATAACACAAGAGTTCCACGTCGGCCTTGAGGCAGGGTGATGCCTTGCTGTGCTTAGCAACACCACTAAATATAGGTTTGCAGGGATATAAAAAGGCACATTTAACCAATACTTCTGCCTGCACGACAGTCATCTGTCCAAGTGGTGCAGCACACGAGAGACACAGAAGGTGACATGAAATGACAATTTAGACCAACTAATAGGATGCTGTGTGCCCCCCATTGCTTCTAGTGTGCTCATCCAACCCCAAACTGTCCTGCTCAACAGCTCACTACAGCAGTCATACCCATAGTGCTTTGCTCTGAGGTCAGGTGCCAGTCAGGCAATGATGGCCAGTGCCTTCCGCCGTCCTTCAACACCGGCCAGTCGCGTCACCATGCCACCCATTTACACATCCATCCATCCGGGATGACAGCCACAGCTGGACACTGGTGGCATGACAACATGTCAACACGGTGTGACAGCGACTCCAAAACACAATTGTGCTCGTTACCGTGACTACAGGGCTCAGCTGGATGGGATGGCAGACACATGGGACCCATGGAAAGGCTCGGTGAGGAGGGAGGGAAGCTAGCAGCAGATTCCCAGGGAGACAGCCATCAAAATCCAGAGCCAGTAATGATTAGCGAGACAGAAATAACAGTGCAGGATTAGGGGGGAGAAAAAAAAAATAAAAAATTTGGCAATGAGCAACAAACAGTAAGCATCACCTGTCCTCATTAGTGCAGTTAACACTGGGGAATTCAAAAGAGAAAACAAAAGCACTCATAAAAGTCCTTTCCAGGTTGAAGAAATGAAAACAAACACAAAGAAAGAGTGGCAATAAATAAAGAATGAAAATAGAGCAGACATTACAAAATGAGATTGCACACAATATAGCTTGCTCGCTCACTAGTGGTGGTCATCCAAGCACTTTAAACGATACCAACAAAGAAAAAGGGCTGAAAAGCTGATGACAAAAGAAAATAATAAAGATAAATACAACACATTTCTTGGCTCATCTTGTGGCGTGGTTATGAGGCAGGGCAGAGTAAGTGGTAAACACATTGATAAAACCATTGCTTTAATAACACTTGTTTGTCAAGATGCCACCCGCGGGCAGTTTCCATTATCACTGTTTCAACGTTTTATGGGCCGTCTTTAAATATGGCCCATACAAGGGCCACATAGGGATGAGAGGGAGAGGGAGAGAGAAGAAGAGACATCCCTATAGCAAGACATCTTGCACATGTTTTTCTGGTTATAACCCCAAACAAAGTTTGCTCGCCAATGCACTTTTTAAAGCGGCAACAAGGACTTTTTGCACAAGGGGCAAATTTGACATGTGTTTAATCATGTTATTCCCTTTATTGAGTAGAACAGATGACACCATGATATTAGTGCTGGCGTAAGTAAGAAGTGTGTCTTCCAGGCATTATATGAGAACTGCAATGCAGAGGGACGCTGTGCACCCCTATTCACCATGAACCAGCAGAACAGACTTAAGTCGTAAAAAACAATCGTAAACATAAGTCACCACTCTGGTTTGATGCGCTCCTTCTGACAGTCGTTAAAGTGATGCGGCGTCTTTTCGGGGACCATTACTGTCAGATAACTCACTAGTTACGACGCGCGTGGCTCATGTCATGAAATGCTGCACAGTCATGTCTGTGTTGTACTGGCACCTGCGGATACAACCGCTTTGTGACACGAATCGTTTCAGCGGTAGTAATGTCATCCCAGTGTGTTTATGACTCCGATGTGACTGCTCTGTTGTTGGATCAAGAAACAAGGGAACCTTGTCATGCAGATTCACTGGTTGACATGTGATCACTGAGAGTGTCATTAATTGGCTTCCTTGCTTAACAGTCAGATAGAATCCCCTTATTCAGGCTTTTTATCAGATTAGTGTTCTTCAAGACGGCGTTGGCGGTGCTTTCCCTCTCCTCAATCCCACCCTGGGGGTCTAAACAAACCAACCGACTTGGCAAACATGAAGAACGACATTAACATGCTTAGCTAACCGTCCAATGTGGCCATCTGAGATTATTGCATGTTTCCTACCAGACACAATGTCCCAGGGTGGAGTGTAATCACGGTGACAGATAGCTACTATTACTGTTAGTGATTGGTTTCATTTGACTGAAGCCAGCCCTGGTGTGTGTCTCTAATGCAGTCAGTGCATGGAGAGTGCCATGGTGTCTGGTCGATTCCCCTAAGTAGAGTAACACGAATATCATCACACAGTTAATAGAAGACATGGTTATATCTGTGTGTGTGATGAAATATGGGACAAGTCTATGTTCTCTTAGGTCTGCCCAGTAGGAGGAGCACTAGAATAGGCTGCATTACTGTCATCTGAGCAGGAGGAAGAGGTAGCCTTCTGGTGAGGTGACTGGACTACATTTAGCAAGATGACATTTTTTGTTGCTTTTTTATAGAGGGCCTAAAGTAGACACAAATGACTCTAGAGGTGAAAAGCTTGATGGGATTGCGGGATATTGTTTCTCTTTCTATTTCTCCTGTGTGCTCTCCTCCTCACACCTTGCTGCTCTCTCTTTTGTCTTGGACTCTGCCGTGGTCACTCTCTGTGTCGACGTTTCCAGTGGCTGCCTCCAGTACATCCCTCTCTCTCTCGCTCCCTGGCTCTTCTTTTCCAGTGAGCGACTCCGCCGGCAATCCCATCACACATCTTCAGCTAGATGGGGGTCCAAGTAAATGGGGACTTTTCTCCCAGTCTGCAGAAAAGTGGGTAAACACATTAGCGAGCACCCACTGATAGCCCTCTGTCTAATTATGGAATTGCTCAACAACGCATATGCTGAGTGCTTTGACAGCGGAGTCGGCCAAGAACATCTGAAGGGGCCATTTAGTCTGCTGCAGACCGGACTGACAGCCCCACATCTGAGGCTTCCCGTTCACAAAGAGCCCAGTCTTTAGGGCTATCAAAGCAATGCCATTTCACTTAGTACCACTTTTAACACAGATAAAAAAAGGTATGCTGAAGAGCTTTATCTGGCTAGACAAAACATCGTCTGGGTTGCAGCTCTTTTGGCAGAGAAAAACAATCTGTTTTGATTTATTTTCCCAACATGGTCATCATTTGGAATTGCACTTTCCTCAGATTTGCATTTGCCTTTTTCCTGAAGTTGCACATGTTTGAAGGGCCAGTGTGTCTCCTTTGCTTCTGCCCTCAGTGCAGTGGCATTTGGAAAGCGCTGATGCAAATAAGCACTATACTGTATGTTTCCTTGTGTCTGTCGAGCGAGAGCAACACTGCACTAATGAGCAGTAGTGTTTGGGATTAATCAGGGCACAACACCACTACAAAGTCGCAAGAAATAAGATTGACTTCTTGCACTTATGCTCCAGTCTGGAAGTAATAAACCAGTATTTTGAGTACCATACAGTTTCGAAGATAGTTTGAGATGGTCATTAATACATCCGAGGTAAAAATGACAGCATGTCTGCTTGTCTAATTATTTACCCCAAAACCCAATGTTCTCTGGCACCGTTTTGCATGCATGTGAGCACTAATATCATGAGGGTGCTAACTAGCTTGTGTGGCCACTGACAGAAAAAAAGGCTAACAAGATATTTTTTAAGGAGAAATTCCATATTTGCCAGTATGAAAAACTAATGGGCAATAAGTGAAAAGACCAGAGAGAGGATGGAAGAATGTGAGAAAGAGAGAGGAAACAGAAGGTAAGATGCCATTTACAGGATTGCTTGCAGGCAGTTTGCTATTTATTAGTTAACTGGCCTAGTCTTCTGTTCAATGCTGTGTTGACAGATTTTAGGTAGCTGGAAATGAGTTAAGCAGTCTTGTGCTCCTGTTGTGGTTATGTTGCAGCATTAATATTGCAAATGGGAAAGATGTAAATACAGTCTGGGTCGTGGTTTTGAAAGCAAACTGATGTATTAAATAAGTAAAACTGGAGCCATATGTTCAGCAGTTTTGAAAAGAAAGCAAATTGGTTCTGCCCCGCCCCAATAGTAACTTTGACTGCCTTGTTTGCCCATCTGGCATTACACATAAGTCCAGTAATGACCTTCCAGTTCCCTCCAGAGATGTATTGAAACACCAATGATTCCAGGTAGCATTAAGCATAAAAATATCAATACGGAGCTGAAAGTTACTGATCAGCTTGGATCAAATTTGATGGAATTACTATGACTATCAACTATGAGGTAGCTATAGATCCCTGTGGAGGCCTTTGGTTTGTGCAGTATTGACAAGGGCATGGCTGACCCTGGTCTTGGCAGACATAATCAATATGGCTGAGTCAAAGACATTTGGCTCCAACTGGCCCTGTGTGGAGAAAATAGAGGTGAATGTGTCTGTAAATCCTTATATTTAAAGATTCTTTGTAAAGATTCTTCCCAATCCTTTAGTAAACATTTCTTTACTCTGCATCAGTCTCCTTAAGGTCTAGCTGAAAGTTTGATTCTAGAAAGGTGATTTTTTTATGGAATAAGCTTTTGGTCTTCCTCTCCATGGTAAGCAAGAGAAGATGACTGCACACCTGGGGATCCATACAGAGCTGCGTTGTGCAATTACCTTGAGATTCCAACAGTGATGTATCCTGGTCTTACCCTGCCCTAGTCCAGAGGAGAAGGAAACAGAGAGGTGTCTCCCTGCTGGTGGTTCCCGCTACTGAGCGTGCACAGCAAGGTGCCGCGAGCAAGCCAGGCCAGCTAAAGAGATGGTAGTCACGGAGAGAGCACCAGTGGGAGTTTGCCAGGCCTTTACTAGATAGATAGATAGATACTTTATTGATCCCCAGGGGAAATTCAAGTATATACTATAGAATTGACGTGGGTGCACATGTTTGTTCTCCTTCACCAGACTATCAACCGTTCCCTATCTAAACTCCCCAGGAGACAATGTGTTTATAGGTCCATGTTTAAATAATACTTCCCCCTCACCCAACCACACACACACACACAACAAACACACACATACACACACCACACACACACACACCCTCTTCGCTCAGCCCTGTGTCGCTTTATGCGGCAATTTATTTTAATGACAGGCTCAACGGGTGGCGCTGTTTGTAAGCCAGCAGCCGGGAGGGCGGATATACAGTTTTATGTATACATTTATCGCACCAACAGTGCTTCGCTCCCACCTGGCACCAGTGTTGTGCCCGTCCCGTGAGGCAACTATAAATAATCTCCATTACTTTCTTTTCTCCCCTCCCAACACTAGCGTGTCAGCCCTTTCTCCTTCCCCAGCACCTCTCTCACTCGTGAGTCACTTCAAGATGAAAGTGTCTGTCAAATTGATACAAATGTAAATGCAACCATGAAGTGCCACCCGAGAGCTTGTGTTTGTTAAATGGCGTGCTGAGGAGCCGCGGGGAAACGAGAAGGCCTTCTTGCCCTGCCTTTCCTTCCCTAACTCTGAAGGTTTACCCATCTTCTCATGCCACAAGCATCAAGAATGCAGAGCAGCCAAGCACTACCACCTCAAAATATATCTGCATTCATCACCACAACCTCCCAGCAGCAGGACTGAGCTTGGTTTGCTCTTAGTATATGACAACTCCCGAACACTCCTCTCACTTCATCTTGAGCAGCACGTTCACTCCCAGTGCAGTAATCTCAAATATACAAAGCCCTGAAATGGATGGCCAGAAGAATGGCCATTTCCTTTTTGCATAAAGGAGGGAACCAAAACAAACAACAAAAAACATCATCCATATTAAAAATGCAAGGAAGCTCCCTGTCAGTCTTGCACCCACGCCAATATGACGTGGGTGCGGCTTTTCATGAATGCAATTAACTCTGAAAGATTTGCTTTGTCGTTTCATTTTTTTAATTATGCTAAATATAAAAGGGCTCTTTAATGTTCTTTGGGAGCGGGGAGATTGCAGATAGGACTGGGGAGCTTAATACGCTTGTCCTTTTTCAGGATTTTGTTTATGGGAAAACAGAATTAAAACGCCCACTTCATGAGAGGGACGCTATCGGAGCTGTCATCTTGGGCTTGCTTTCTGTTTGAAGTACAGAAGAAAGGCTTTCTTCCAGGAGGGGCCGAGTCTCCTTGCGCCCGGCCCCCAGGGAGAACGGTACCGGTTCGGTTTTGTTCCAGCTGAGCACTTTAATTAATTAATGATTAATTAGCGTTGATTTAACCGTTAATTGAATCCAGATTTGGATTTGAGGACTCTTTGATTGTTTGCGACTCACTGGAAGAGCCTTGTGTTGTGTCTCAGAGTAGAGGTGCAAGTTATCCACTGCAGTAATGCGAAAGACAAACTTCTACTCTGCGCCCTCGCTAGCACCTAGCTCAAGTCATGTGTGCATCATCAGCCACTCATGTGCAGCGTTTCCTCTCGGGGACAAAAGATGCCACTAAACGTGGTGCCACTCTGAGTGTGAATGGTGCTCAGTGCGAGTGCAGCCTCAGTGCGCTCACATAATTGAAACCTCATCACATCTACAAATGTGAGGCCTGCAGTTGACAGCTCATCTCTTTCATGGAGCAAAAACAGAGGCATAATTGATGCATCGACTGGAAGACAGATCCACCGTCAATTCAGTGTCTTTTAGGCCACCCGTCTGAGAGACATCTGGGTGATGAACGTGAGACAGAGGCCGCTTTGTCGATCAAGCAGATCTTCAGCGCGAGCGAGCGAGAGAGGGAGTGAGCCTAGCTGCTTGAGAGCAGCATCGCCTCTAGTCCAGAAGACTGATTTAAATGGAAGTCAGTGTGGCAGCCAGTCTTCAGACAGCCTCTACCTGTGTAATTACAGCCCAAACAACTTCAAAACCTCTTGCTCTTTATGCAAGACGAGTGGAGAGGGAAATAAATAAAGAAAGCGAGGGAAGGGATGGATGGATGAGAGAGGGGAGGAAAGAGAGAATGTAAGGGAAAATAATATATAAATAAGTGGGGATCATGCAATTAAATGTTCACTTTTTTGAAAGTTATATTTAGAGCACATGAGAAGGAAATGCAAATTGCGTTATGTAATTCTTGTTTTTCTGATCCCCGTCCCTCAGAGAATTAAAAAAGTGTAAATGAACATGAAATCAAGAGGCGGCGACAGCAAGTGGCTTATGTTGCAAGATGGCCACAGCAATGCTCAGCTTCACACAGCCAGAAGCACTGACTGCTGACCACAGCGGTATCTCTCATAGCAGTATTTAGGTATTGTGACATGTTGGCGTTCACCCCTCTCAACTCTTGGGTATTATAAACAGTGTGTTTATAGGCCAAAAACACTCACCCTCTGAACTGGGGGAGGATTCCTCTTTTCCTGCTTGACAGCCATATGAAAAGACCACTCTCTGCAGGAAACTAGCAGGCCTCCAATTGTCCACTAATGCACATGTGGAAATGGGTAGCTGTCAAGGCACCATGAGGTTGCCTGTGATGTTGCTATCTCACAAATAACTGCATGTTGAGTATGTAGCGATCACAAGCACAGCTCGTTATCTCAAAGGAAACATGACGCTGCCAAAGCACAAGTGATCCTGTTTCAACATGGACGAGCTGGAGTCGGTTAAAGAGACCTTTAGGTTCAGAGGCCTGGAGATACAGACAGCAAGACGAGCATTAGGAGCGTCCCAGTTAGCTCACGTCCTCTTGCCTCTGACAACAGAGGATGACGAGAGTCCTCTTCTCTGAGTCACTCCTCTCTGCACTCTCTCATTCCTCCGCTCCTCCAGTTGGCATGCCATATCACTCATTCTTTTCGTGCACAGACAGGGGGTAAAAAATGACACTGTGACAAGGGGGATGAAGCCGCAGCCAGGCAGAGCGGGACAGAGAGCTGAAGAGGGAGAGACAGACAAAGAGCCATTCTGAGACCAGGTCAGTGATGGTAGATGGATGAGGGGGTGTCTCAACTAAAGACACAGTGGCCACAGACAGACGGATGAAAAGAGGGAGACGAGACGGAGGGGACTGTGGCTTTTACTGTAGCCGGCAGCGAGAGCCACCAGTGGGTGGAAGAGCGAGAGTAAACGAAAAACAACAACAACAAAATGAAGAGCCAGACGCCACAAATTGGATTGCCACTTCATCCCCCCCTTTAGCCTGGCCCGCACACATGCAGTCAGATCTAGTGGCACTTCATAATGCCCGCTGACAAGGAGAGAAGAATTACCAGATGCTCTTGGAGCCTCTAATCTAATGGCACCCCACTTTGATTTGATGTTCCGCTGCCCCGCGACTGAGATCTGAGCGCTCTCTTAATGCAATCCAGTTGGGGATGCGAGCTCGTAGCGATAGCACAGTTATGCTAATGAGGCCTGGGATGACATGGCGTCTCTTTGCTCTCGTGTGACAGGCCCAGGGGGTTCTAGCCAACCCTCTCCATCACCGCGGCTACAGCTGTCTGTACTAGTCTACTCTACTGTACACTGGTGAGGCATGGAGGTGAATGGGGATTTCCATTCACACGCATAAACAGGTCATCTTACAGGCACATGTGTGTAAATACACCTACACGCATCTGCTTAGGGACACACACACACACACACACACACACACACACACACACACACACACACACACCCCCCCCCACACAGTTTACAATTTATTGGTCTTTGGCATATTTATACCTCTCCTATGGCCTTCTACGGCTGCTTGTGGATGAAGGTGAGGAGAGAGAGAGGAGAGAGAGAGCAAGATAGAGAGAGATTGGAGAGTGAGAGAGTGAGAGAGAGATTGGAAAAAGGAAAGGAGGGGTGGGGTGGGAGAAAAAAACTGCAATTGAGGGACAAAAAGAGAGAAACCAATCTGCTGAGGGTGCACAATAGCCCCAAGACAGGATTCATAAAATAGCAATAACAAATAATACATTCTCTCTCTCTCACACACACTCTTACTACTCTACAAACACAAAAAAGACATACGTCCAAATACACACACACACACCAAAACAAAGTAAAGTGTACTGTTAGCAGCATAAGCTACTAGAAACACAAACTATTTAAAATCATTTGAAAGGTAAAAAGAGGGAGTCTGTGTGTATGATACATGTTTTAGACAGTAAACACAGTAGCAGCTTCACTTAAACACTACTCATTCTGCCATGCACAGGAGCAGACATACACACACACACACACACCACAGTAATGGGCTTTGGGTTGTCAGAGTGAGATTTATTTTCCTTTGTGGAGAAACAGCATCTTGGCTGGATTGTGTGTTGAGATCATGTGCTCTGCCCATGAGCTGATGGATGGTCCAATGCTCTGGGTCCTCCTGCTTCAACGCCCGTCTACGGAGGGAGGAGTGGGGGCACATCTTTACTTAATGAGGAAGCTGAAAAAGAGAGAGAGAGAGAGAGAGAGAGAGAGAGAGGATGAAAGACATAATAACCATAGAAGGGGATGTACAGAGGCAGAAGGAAGTGTTGAAGTGTCAGAAAGGAGGTAGAGAAAGAGGATGAAAGAAGATTAGATGAGTGCACTGGAGTGTTTCAACGTATGTGTGTGTATGTGTGTGTATGTGTGTGTATGTGTGTGTATATGTGTGTGTGTATGTGTGTGTGTATGTGTGTGTGTGTGTGTGTGTGTGTGTGTGTGTGTGTGTATGTGTGTGTATGTGTGTGTATGTGTGTGTATGTGTGTGTATGTGTGTGTATGTGTGTGTGTGTGTGTGTGTGTGTGTGTGTGTGTATGTGTGTGTGTGTGTGTGTGTGTATGTGTGTGTATGTGTGTGTATGTGTGTGTGTGTGTGTGTGTGTGTGTGTGTATGTGTGTGTATGTGTGTGTGAGAGAGAGGAGATGAGAGGAGAGCAAATGAGTGTGTGATTATGCCGTGATGAGACGGCAGACTAACCCTGTCATCTCCGCGCATTATCCCTCGGAAGCCACCCCAGACGCAAGGGCTGTTTGCAGTCTCCCTTCCGTCTTTGTCTCCCTTCCTCCTCTCCTCCACCTCATCTCCCTCTCTCCCTTCCTCCTCTCCTCCACTTCATCTCCCTCTCTCCCTGCACTCCTCTCTCCCTCTCTCTCTCTCTCTCTCTCTCAGCTCAGCATCAGTCCCAACACAAAACAGCAGTCGCACCACAGCGGCACCGTGTGCTGTGCTGAGCAGAATCTTCCAAAGAAATAACAACAACAAAAACAAAAAACAGGAAAATCTCCAACCCCGCTGTCCACCATGTCCTTGCCCACCCCACCCCACTCGCACTCCCCACCGGGTATCTCCCAACCCACCCCACCCCAATCGCACTCCCAACCGCATTCCCAACCCACCCCACCCCACCCCACCCCACCGTACCCCAACCCACCCCACCCCAACGTACCCCACTCCACCCCACCCCACCCCACCGTACCCCAACCCACCCCACCCCACCCCACCCCCCACCGCACTCCCCCCCCCACCCCAACGCACTCCCACTCCACCCCACCCCACCGCACCGCACTTCACCCACCCCACCCCACCGCACTCCCAACCCACCCCACTCCACACCCCACCCCACCGCATTCCCAACCCACCCCACCCCACCGCATTCCCACCCCACCCCAACGCATTCCCACTCCACCCCACCCCACCGCACCCCACCCCACCGCACCCCAACCCACCCCACCCCCACCGCATTCCCACCCCACCGCATTCCCAACCCCACCCTAATTCCCACCGCATTCCCACCCCACCCCAACGCACTCCCACTCCACCCCACCCCACCCCACCGCACTGCACTCCACTCCACCCCACCCCACCGCATTCCCACCCCACTCCACCCCACTGCATTCCCCATGAGGAGCTTTCCCAACCCCAGTGCCTTCCAGTGCTTTTCTTCCAAAAACTTCACTGAGTCACTAAGGATCTGTTCCATCTGAGCCTGCCTGTCATTAAAAGCTCTGTTTGGGCTCTGCTCCGTGCCTGGCATAAATGCGCTGATTGCGATGCCGTGCCTCAGCTACAGCAAGTGAAGTGATTTGGGTGTTGGGATTCACTGGGGTATGGAGGGTGCCATGGTGCTACATTCCATTTCTGGCAAACGCATCAAGCCGCGTGCTTTTCATCACACTGAAGTTACTGTCACTTCAGCAGCGATTACACACATCAGTCCCCATGTTAGGATCCCATCCCTGATGGCAAGGCTGAGGGGTTTTCAGGACCGTTAAAAATGCGTTCAGTCATGGATGTAAAGTAATGATGACTTGCATTTTTCTTCCAGTTGTCTACTGGAATTGTCTAGAGGTGAAGTGGAGTAGGCTTATGAAGTAGAAAACCAAAGGAAATAACATGTATAACTTACAGTTATGCTAGTTTCAATCTGTCATGGACAGTTTTTTTTTCTGTGTAATAAAAGTGTTATGGTTAAAGCAACACCAAATAACTTTTCCTCTGTCGCACGCACGCTATATGTTTATCCAGCAACGGCTTTGCAAATAACGATGTCCACAGACAAGGTAGAATATGTTGCATGATTTTATGAAAGTACGATGTATTGCGAGATCAGATGCAAGTCAAATTTGTAGTTTCTTATGTCTCATTCCATCAAACTACACATCCGCTACACGATCTGGCAAACTTACATAGTGCGGTTATAGCTGATAGAGGGCCACGAAGCGAATGCAGAATTGCTGTTCACCCTGTTACGAGTTGGGGGGGGGGCATAAGTGAGGGCTGGGGGGCATAAGTGAGGGCAGGGGGCATAAGGGGGGCATAAGTGAGGGCTAGGGGACATAAGTGAGGGCAGGGGGGGCATAAGTGAGGGCAGGGGGCATAAGGGGGGCGTAAGTGAGGGCAGGGGGGGCATAAGTGAGGGCATAAGTGAGGGCAGGGGGCACAAGGGGGCATAAGTGAGAGCAGGGGGGGTATAAGTGAGGGCTGGGGGGGCATATGTGAGGGCTGGGGGGCATAAGTGAGGGCTGGCTATTGTACAGTAGATCAGTTCAAACGTGTGCTGGGAGGGCATAAGTGAGGGCTGGCTATTGTAGATCAGCTGCTGAGGCTGGTTGTAAGCCAGAGACCCAGAGAGCTCAGAGACCCTGTCTTCACTTCCCTCCCCAGTGTCTTACCTGTAAGGATAGCCGTGGTACTTTGACCTGAAGATGGAGAGCAGGAAACTGAAGAAGAAAACCACCAGACCAAGGCCCACCAGGCAGATGACTATGAAACACAGACACACACACACACACATTAATTAGCATCTCTTCCATTAATGACTCACAGGATACTGGTGTAGAGATCACAATGGCAACTGCTCTAGGAAAGAAATAAACACATAAATAAAGGACAAGTGAACAAATAAAAGTCGGCGATGATGATGATTAGTACGCAACACAATGGGTTTTTCCATTAGAGGATTAACCGTATGCTGTGAACTTTGATCTGGGCATGTTTTGATTCATTATCCTTTTTTTTTTTTATAATCCCGGTGCAGACGTTTTAAATGAAGTCCTGACTAATGAGAGAAATAGTAATCAGGACATAAAGCTCTCAAACAGACAAACACGGCACAGGAGTGTGGAGTCAGCGGCTCCGGCTTGTTTTCCTTCCACTCTTCTTCTTCTTCTCCACAAATCAGATACCCTTTTAACAGAATTTAAGCCCTGGCTGTTTCACTTCGCAAAGATTCCCTCACAATCAAGTCTGACATCAATATCCCCAGGGGACAACAGAGAGCTCCATCAAAATTCAATTATGGCAGAGGATTCGGCCTGGGGCCTGTACTACGAAGCGGGGTTACTGGCTTATCTGGGTAACTTCGAGAGTAACTTGATCACGCAGGGCGAACTTCCGATTAACCCGCATCACGAAAAGGTGGATAGGTTTTAACCGGTGTATGCTGCCATGGCAATTTACGCTGGATTTCAAACCTGTTCACCCAGGTTATGATCTTGGTTAACCCGAGGTTTCCGTTAACCACACCCTTTATAAGTACCACCTCCACTAACAATTTCTCCCAAGACATTCGGGCGCATTCGGATGATCCATACGACATTGGAGCTAAATCGTGAGGGACTCTTTTCGCAGGGCGAGGGGTTTTAGAGACCGCCAGAGAATAGATATTCTCTTTGAAGATATATATTGTCAGCCGAGGGAATTCGCTATCTTTGTCAGATGATCTAGGAAGACGCCTCATAGCAATGCCCGTGAGCCCTACGTGGACATTCATGTATTCCATCGGTGATGCAAGAATACTGTATGTCCCAAAAATAAATCGGACATAGGCCTACAGTATGCTGAACATCTGAGCAAGAATAGCCTAAAATAAATCGGACATAGCCTACAGTAGGCCTAATAAATTAAAATCACAATTTTAACAAACTTGTTGAATTGAATGTCATATTACTGTACCCTGCACATAAAGGCTACACATTTCCACAGCACCAGAACCACCAATGCCTCCCCTCAACCCTCCATAATCGGGCCTTCCACTATTATTTACGATGGCCAACTCTTCTGTAAAACACTCTGGTGCCTTTCCTCCTACAGTAGTGTTCAAAAACACCTTTTTCTTGTTAGCTGTAGCCTAAAACAGAGGCCAAGTGAAGGCTATAAGCTAGGCCTACATGTTTTCATAATTAAGAAATATTAATGCAAGCTATAACTATATAAACCTACTATTCTGAATAATGTTTTTGTGTTTCATTTTCACCTGCTGCCATGTGCGTTTGGTGTTGCATCTGAAATGTTCACAGGATTAGGCATACACTAAATCAGTCAATGGGGACTATTTAAACATTCAATTATCCTTATTACTGTAATCTATATGCCCACTTCTGAATTGGGTTGCATCTGTAGGCCTTTCTATGAACTCAAAATAGGCTATTTAATTATTTCAACTCATTTCAGACATTCTGCAAGCTACTAATCCTCCGTAACGTATTTGAAGAACATGTGGGAATAAAACTTTACTTTTAGGCATTTAGGCTTATCTGCAATACGTTGCCAACAGCCTTGCTTTGTTCACTGCCGACGTATTTGATTTTTGTCGTAGAGTGGGTTTTAATGCCTCATAACTTGTCATAATAATTGTGCCTTCCTCATCCGTAAAATAAGGTGATCGCGTCATCATTGAAAGTGGTGACTTCGCTGCAACCCGCCCCTTTTATGTGAAACTCCAATGAGGTTAACCCTGGCTCAACAAATCAACTTCATAATCAGCGTCGTAGTACCGATTAACACCACTTAAGATAACCAGGTTTTGTCAACCCTGGTTTAACAAAGTAACCCTGGATTACATCTGGGTAGGTTAAGCTCCCTTCGTAGTACAGGCCTCTGGTGTATGCCTGTGTGTGTGTGTATGTGTATGTGTCTGGTTGTGTTGTAAACAAATGCACACTCTCTGTAAAAGATAATCCAAAATCTTAAATCTCTGTTCACATTTCCCTGTGGCCCTGAACTGTTAGCTGGGGTAGTAACGCATGCACACACGCACGCACACACACACACACACACACACACACACACACACACACACACACACACACACACACACACACACACACACACACACACACACACACACACACAGGTATGCATACATGTGAAAGTGAAATGAAAACAGTGGCAGCTGTTGGCCAAAATGAGAAGCTAATCTGGCGTTAATCAGAGCTGTTTAACCTCTCCTGAGCAAGGGCGCGTCCAATTACACCACTGCCGTCACTGGCTAATTTCCAAATTAGTCATCCAGAAAAAGCCTTGTTAAAACTGAGAGCACTCCTTGTGCCATGAAAGGTGTCGAGAAGGGGTGAACAGTGTATGTTTTGTTTTTGTGTGTGTGTGTGTGTGTGTGTGTGTGTGTGTGTGTGCATGGTTTGGGAGTTGAAAATGTCACACATATGCAAACACTCCTAAGCATTGGGAACATGCAAACAGGTAGAGGAGCTCATCTTCATCTGTCATCTTCATACACAAAACACACACACACATGCATGCAGGCTCACTGTAGTCAGACCCCAGTGATTGCCTGGACTGTGAGCGGGGGAAGCCAAGAACGATTAAAAGCGGCGCGTGTGGCGGAGCGTGTGGCTGAGCGAAGGCGGCCCACTCTGCTCCAGCGCCACGACACAATGCCCGCTGTCGATCGATATGGCGATAATTAAGGAGCCGCTAGGGTGGTGAGGCGTAGGAGTTAATTGTGTGTGTGTGTGCACAGAGTCCCATAGTGGTGGCTGGGGAAGCCATACTTTCGGTGTGAGGCTTTATTAGAGCAGGGAGAAGGACTTGGCCCGAGTTTCTTACAGAGGCCGAATATGAGAAAAACGCTTACATAAAGAAAAATCTCCCGAACTTACAGATTTAGGCCCAAAACAAGCATGGGAAGCTCCAAATAAACTCCTTGACTAATTCAGTTACAGGCATTAGATCAGGGGTGTCAAACTCAAATTCATAGGGGGCCAAAATTAAGAACTGGGAGTATGTCGTGGGCCAAGCTCAACATTTATTGAATAACCGATGTTTTTATTGAATTAAAACTGTATACACACAAGAAAAAATAGAATGCCGGCATTTCTGAATATAGCCTAATAGAACAAATATATTGAATATCTGAATAGAAAAAATATATTGGCCTATTTTTGCAGGTGAACTATAAAAATTGTAAATAACATTTAACAACTATAAAAATTGTAATTGTAACTATTAACAGTTCATTAACAGTTCATGGGCTACTTCCAACAGTTCATGGGCTACTCTTCTGAGATGCCAGCTTGTCAATGTCTGGAATCAAGCTCTGGGCAGAGGAAATCCTCAGAATTGCGTGGAGGTGCCAGTCTGATAGCCGACTCCTGAGAGGCGTTTTATTTGCCTTCATCAGAGAAAAAAGTTGTTCGCATAGATACGTGCTTCCGAACATTGACAGCGTCTGAGCAGCTTGCTGACGGAGTCACGGCATTGTCTGGGGGAGGAAACGTGGGAATTCTGCGGCACCCACAGTGTCATATTTTGACTTCAGCGCATCGCTGCACTGGAGCTCAATCAGTTCCATTTGGATGCTGGTTGGTGCGCAGAAAAGGCGGCATTAGCGATGCAACGCATTTTGGGATTTCAAATGTTATCGGTGTATGATACACTGTACACTATGTAGCAACTTGATGGGCTGCGCTCATGCGCTGAATAGAATAGCGTGCTGGGCCAGCTCTAACACGGATGCGCTGAAGAGAATACTGTCGGGCCAGCTCAGATATGGATGCGCTGTATAAACTACGCGGCGGGCCACTTCTAATACAGATTGAATAATGACCTTGCGGGCCACAAATAAGCAGCCCGCGGGCCTGAGTTTGACATCCCTGCATTAGATGATCATACCTGAATCTACTGTACAGGTTGCAGTGATGCAGGAAGATGATGGTACAGTCAACTGTTTCACATCCTTTTAAGGCATGTTTTCCGCACAGCTGCTCATCAGCACGGGCTTTGCTTAGTGGTCAACCACAGTGCCCTCTGTGATGAGGAAGCTCATGTCCTGGTCAATGTGCCATCATTCCTGGGTCATCCCATCACTGGTCTTTTCATTCACAGCTATCAACATTATAAAGGAAATAGCCTGGAGGCTGTAGACTAAAACTTTTCCATCTTAAACATTTCTAAAATAGCATGTTTTTTTTGTTTCATTTCAGCTCTTTTCCGTTTATTCACATTTCTATGTCTCCCACGGTTTCAACTGCCGAGTTTCCTTAGCAACAGATGAGTTTGATCAACCGCCAACTGTGCCCTAGTAGGGTGCTTTTAAAGGCGAATAAAAAGGGAAAAAAAGTTCTCCGACAAAGTTAGCGGAGTACTGTTTTTCAGCTATTGTTCGCAGTGTGTAGTTACTGCCAGAGCTTCTTAGTGCAGTATTATTCTCTGGGTTGTTCCAGTTGAATGCTTTGGTCCCAATCTGATGAAATTGCTCAAGGCTTGAGCATATGGTTCACTGAAATAGTAGCCTCTGCTCAGAACTTCATGTGGCTTTATGAGATCCCACTGAGAAAACCAGGCAATTTCCCCCAGGACTCCCCCGTCCATGAGTTTTTCTGATTCCATACAATTTCTTAACGACACAAATCAAGCACGTAGTCTTAAATACATTCTGATATATTTCAGAGTAGGCTGCCATACGTTAGTTACTCCAACGTTTACAGTACCGTGCACACGGAGGAGGAGAAGGGGAACAGACTGGGCCCCTGCAGCGGACACATCAGGGGCAGCCGTGGCCTACTGGTTAGCGCTTCGGACTTGTAACCGGAGGGTTGCCGGTTCGAACCTCGACCAGTAGGCACGGCTGAAGTGCCCTCGAGCAAGGCACCTAACCCCTCACTGCTCCCCGAGCACTGTTGCTGCTGTTGCAGGCAGCTCACTGGGCCGTGATTAGTATGTGCTTCACCTCACTGTGTGCTGAGTGTGTTTCACTAATTCACGGATTGGAATAAATGCAGAGACCAAATTTCCCTCACTGGATCAAAAGAGTATATATACTTATACTTATCACACGGGCAAGCTTTGGACTGGCCAGGGCTTTCTGTGCTCTTCATGAATGAGTCATTAGGTCAGGCAGCGGAGACTCCACTGGCTCCACTGACTGACTGCAGACAGGACCATCACAGCTGAAGATGACCCTCTCTATTGACATGCATTCATAAGGAGTACACTGGCCAATAATCATCACAGCTGAAGATGGCCCTCTCTTCTGACATGCACTCATAAGGAGTACACTGCCCAATAACTGGAACATACGTGGACAGTGTATGTCTAAAGTGAAGTCACTAAAAGGATCTGGACAAAGCGTTCTGTTTCCTATGCATGCTATAAATGCAAAACACACTTCTGTGGTGGTATGGTGATATGGTGCAGTCTCTTTGCGGTCACTGAGACTACACCGTCCATTCAGCTTTCTCTCCATCTTTTTCCTCACGTGTTTTCTCTCTTTTCTAT